>NC_051229.1:30158098-30168098 GCF_015220715.1 Pygocentrus nattereri
AACCATCGTAGCATCAAGGAATAGGTCCGTTGAAAAAGAAAGAGAAGAAAAACAACAACAACAGCAATAAAACTGACCATATTTGTGCTAAAATGACTGATCTGTAAAGTACATCATTTAAACATTTCATAAAATTTCTGTAAAACTCCACCACTTTTACTATTTTTACCTTGATGCTAACCGTCTAGTCCTTGAAGCTCATTCTCGTGCTACCTATGGTCTACAATTATAACCATCGAGCTTCGGGTACAGCTCGGCTTCACCCGCCATCCTCAAGGCACGTGGAAGACAAGCGTCGAGACTGTTCTCTGTACTGGAGCCCAAGTGGTGGAATGAACTCCACCTGGCTGTCCAAACAGCCGAGTCTCTCACTGTCTTCAAACGCAGACTGAAGACCGTCTCTTTACACAGCACTTAAATGAGCACTGAATTAAGTATTGTTTGCAATATATTGTGCTGCACTTGTACATCATATTTTATTGTATTGCACTGTGTATTGTAGTTTATTGCATTGTATTGTATTGCATGGCGTTGAATGGCACAGAGTTCTGTGCTCAACTCTGTTCCTTTTCTCTCTGTATCTGCAGTGACTTTTGTTTCTAGCTGTATCTGAGCTCAGGACCGTCTTTCTCTCTAACCTACCAGTAACTAAGTACTTCTTGTAAGTCGCTCTGGATAAGAGTGTCTGCTAAATGCTGTAAATGTTAATGTAACCAACCCATCAATCTTTACAGGCCTATTTCTGAACACAAAGACGTTAAGCAACATGAGAGACCCCACCTGCCAGTCATTGTATTTTGTAGGCCAAAATGAAAAGCGTTAAATATGAGCTGGTAAAAAAAAAAAAAAAATCAAAGTAAGCAAAAGTAAAAAAGTAAAAAAAAAAAAACAGCCATTAAATAAAACGTAATCATTTTCAGGACATATCTGAGGAGATTAGACATAAAGATAACCGGCTTGAATAAGGAAGGGGGGAGGTTAAAGTGAAATGAGGAAAGATGGGAGATTCCAAAACTGGACCTTAATAATTATTGAAGTTTAGAATTAGATGAGACCCCTAACAGCCGTGCAAGACCTGGCAGACCACCGAAGCGATAATCATCAGACAAACAGTGCTGAAAGCTTTCATCTTTGAGATATAAAAGAATATATGCTCCACTCTTACTTCAGATCTGAAAGACTCCACAAGTGTCCATCCTTCCACTGTGAGAGGCAACTCAGTGCCATGGGAACGAGATTCTAATGTGTGGCCACAACTCAGTGATGCGTGGGAAGGAGATACGTAAGCCCTGACCACAGTATTGTGTACTTTATTTTTTAGTTAATATCATGATTGACACAATGACCTGCTTTGAAATTTGTAATTTGATTGTTAAAGGTAGAGTATCTTATGTCTACCATGCTTTCAGTTTTGATGGTACTAGCTAGCTGGTCCCTAAATGTTCGACCATCCCCTCACAACAAAGCAGGGGTGCCCAGCTGCCTTGAGAGGGAATTTTCCTGCTTAGAAACCTCCAATAAACATGTGTTTCTCACAAATGTGATACATTCGCTATGCCTTTACGCCTTTATGCCTTACTGGGGAGCATTCAGGCTCCTTTGTTTACTCCAAGTTATTCTTTGCCTCCATTTAACTGTTTTATTCCATTTGTTTATTTGTTCTTTGCAACTGCACAGAGACTCCTTCTACGTGCGCGTCAGAATTCCAGCTGATTAATCAAGTACAGCAGCGTCCAGGCAAACAATTTATTCCAGTCAAGGCCCTAGTCCTATTCTGATTATGCTGATCCCTAATAAGACGCACATCCAGAACAAAGTAACTAAGAATAGTTTATTCATGTCATGCAGGGTAGAAACAGCGCATTAGGAGAACGGCCTTAACTGATACGACAGTTAATGTTTGGAATAGGGTGAACGTGTAGAGATGGTGACTAGCTCCTGTTTACAGCGGAACTGACATGGTCTCAGCTCTCCCAATGAACCTCCTGTTGTTCGGCCAACAAAAGAGACGACTTTGAGCTGTCAGCGCCTTCTTCCTGTGTTCCGTGGTTGGACTCCCCAGGTGCAGATTACTCTTTGACACCTTCATTCTGTGGGCATTACAGCCATGTAGCCTTCCTCTCGCTTCAGATTCTCCATTTCTCCAGTGAATAGTCGCTAACGTTCACATGTTGTGGCAAAAAAAAAAGGATTTTTATGGAACCTTGAACTGTAAACAGGCTCGGAGACGGTCTGAAATCACCAGCTTTTGTGTCAACGGAGGCAGGGCGAGAGTGACGATGGAGAACTGAGAGAATATCTCGAAGCAAGATGAACAGGCATTTGAAAAAGGATAACAGTTGATGTCACTTTTTGTCGACTGTATGAGAAACAGATCGCAAAACGCTTCGCTGCCCGCCAACACAGCCATCTGAATGAGACACACAATCCAAGTTCACTGGGCATGGCACATTTCACAACTGAATTATATATTCACATATTTTGCCCTGCCCTTAGGCTGTTTCTTTGCTAAAGGGCAGCTGACCATCTACATTAAGCCCATTAGCCTGCAGAACCCTTTGCCTCAAGAGCCCACAGTTACATTTTTCATGAAGGCCATCTCTTTTTTTTTCCCTAAGTTAAATCAAAGAGCTTAAACACTCTGGGCACAGCCAATGTAGCTCATCACATTTTGCTGAAATATGGTTTCTTACCCAAGATGTCCAGTTACCTAAAATCTCCTCTTCCTCCAACACCACAATCTTGGTCTTTTAAATCTACAAAATAGCTGGGATGCTGTGTAAAATATGAATAAATGAGCGAGACATTCAATGGAAAATATTAACTCATTAAATAAAGAATTTGGGTCCCACTTTATATGAAGTGTCTGTAATAACTGTGTAGTTACATGTGAACAACATATGCAATAACAATGTAACTACTGATTTAGTCACTGTTACAGTTGATTACAGACGTACACCTTATGTAATTACACATGGGTATCAACTTAATAGCTGTAACAGCCCATTCTCTCACATGTAATTACACAAGGATAATAATACAAATGCATGTTTGTAATCAGCACTTTTGCTCAGAACTTTTTATTCCAAAGGTAAAAGGGAGTATATAATAACTTACATTAAGACATTATTAACACTGTTTCTGCAAGCTTTTGTAACATTTAGCTAGACTTTATGTTGCTAGTGCTGTAACAGTGTGACCAGTTTCAGCTTTAAACCAGTCTGTAATGGGACAGAACAGCAGACGGCACCTTATATTAACATATAACTTTTAAGACATTAATTAATTGTGTTGCGTTAAACCCAAAGCAACATCGACCACCCCATTATTACACAGTAACTACATATCAACTACACAGAAACTGTCCACTTACTTTAAAGTGTAACTTTAACACTGCAGTACAGGAAAGTTCTTATGTAGAAGACACACATGTGTAATTACATGAGGCAAAACTGAGCTTAATAGACATGTGTAATTACATAGGCTGCACTTCTGTGTTCCATCTGTAACATTGACTAAATCACCAACAGCTACAGTTATTCATGTGTAACTACACAGTTATTAGAGACGATATAAAGTGGGACCAGAATTTGGTTGAAATTGTCATTGAAGGGGTTCTTGTAGACAGACTATCAGGTCTTGTTGCTACCAGTCTTGAATGGTAACCAAAAACTCTATCTTTAGAAGCCTTGATATTGGACTGATGGTCAATGGAAAAAGTTCTAGCAGAAAAAAAAAACTTTACTGTTAAGCGACAACAACAAACAGCCTTCCCTACAACAAACCTTACAGCAAGTCTCTGAGGCTGCAAGATACATATTCTTCAGTGCATCCACTTTAAAATGATTAAAGAAGCTGAGCAGACTTGTATGCTCTTTGAAGGTCTGGATCCCTGAGTGATGAAAGTGACTCGCGTGGTGCAGAATCATTGGCTGTTTGAGATGACAACAGACCAGCACAACCAACCACAGCAAGAAAAGTAGGCAACAGCAGAAAGAGACCCGAATGCTTTTCAGTTTAATGCTTGTAAATAATACGACACCTGCAACAATCTTAGCTTATCGTTGTCTAATCAAATCAAATCAAATCAAATTTATTTGTATAGCACTTTTTACAACGGATGTTGTCACAAAGCAGCAAGCCAGGGGCAACAGTGGCAAGGAAAAGCTCCCTCAGAACTGAGGAGGAAACCTTGGGAGGAACCAGGCTCACCAGGGGGGACCCATCCTCCTCTGGTCAAACTACCTACAAGTGATTATACTACTACTATTAATAGCAGTAGTATTGGTAGTAGGAATAGGTGGAGTCTATGAGAACATCAGTGTAGGGTGGGCAGCTAGTCCAAGGCAGGTGGTGGTAGCTGTGGTGAAGGCAGCTGGTCTGAATTGGGCAGCAGGAGGGCTCGACAGTCAGTCGTCCTTCAGTGTCCGGCCGGACATGTGGGCGATTGTATACTCGGAAAAAAAGCAGGGAGAGGGAATTAGTTGTTAGTCTAGGTTGTTAACTAAGAATTATAATTAGACTGTCTGATATTAAAGAGGAATTCCACTAATTTGTCATAATGTCTGCAAAATTTATTTGAAATGGTTCCTTGTAAAGAAACAGAGACTTGGATTTCCACACAATGCAGAATGTAACTCCTGTAGCTTCAGCTTTGTTTGCTTTCCTGCGCTGGTCTTCCGGAATTCCGACCTGGCTGTTCAGATGGAGTTGCATTGCCGCAGATGGGAAAAATATCGGGTTCCAGTACCAGATATAAAGCGTCTCACATCAGAACTGAAAATGTCAGATTCAGTTTGTTTTTTGCTGTTCACAAAGACAAACATCTGCGTCACATATGAAGGAAAAGATCAGATTTGGGCCACTTTTACCTGCTGTGTAAACGTAGCTTAAGACTTGGAGCCTAAGACCCTCCACTGCTGCCCTGTCAAATGGCACAGACTGTAGTGTGTTAATGCTACTATTTACATTCAATTGTAAGAAAGCAGTGACTGTGACAAAGGTTCAGTAAGTTTCAGTTCAGTTTAAGTTGCATGTTGAATGGACCAATCAAAAAATGATCCAAAATTACTTCTCATAAATTCTCACTGCATTGCATTCCATTCAAAAATTCTGAGTGTTTTTTTTTCTTTCTTCTCCTGTGACATCAGCATTAGAGATCTGAAGTTTTGCTCTGATGGTGAGGATCTGGTAAAGTCCAGGCTGAGGGGTGTGGTGTCAGTGGGACAGGCAGGGAAGGGACTGCGCTGTGCTGAGGATAACAGGAGGAGAGTGGTGCTGTGATATTCTCGTCGAAAGGGGTGGGAAGCTGGGCTGTTATCTCGGTGTAACACAGAAAGCTCTCCTATGCTTTCATCATTTTCCTCTCTCCTAGCCTCCATCTCTTATCTGGACCAGAGGAGCTGGAGCAAGAGAAAAAAACATGGCCTGCTGCACCTCCATTATCAACCACTTCCTACCAAAAAGCCGAGCAGTCAAAAAAGAAGGCTTCTCGATTGAATGACGATATGACAAAGCTCATGCGAGGTCACCCTAGATCAGTTTACAAATATTGTTAGATGTTCCCACTTTTCTGACCACAGGAATGCAAGGAGGTATTACTACTACATGATATCACCTGACACCATCACCAGTTGCTGAAAACATCCCCTTTATTAGAAACTCTTACCTTGTGCTCCCATTTTAGTACAATAGCCTACTTAACTTATAGGTCCACTCTAGAGGTTTACCATTACAGACTGGTGGTTGCTCTCTTTTTGAGTGACCACTGGTCAGTTTCTAGCCAGATTTTTTGTAGGGATGTAACGTTTCATTTTTTCGCTCACAATCCCATCAAAGAATTGAGTGTCAGCCAATTTTGATTTGAGCATTTGATCTGATTTCGCCTCATTTACCAACCGTTCTTTTACCAAGAAGAAATTTCAGTAGCACTTTCTATGAATGTCATGTCTGTAAGCGTCCATGAACACATTCATAACATGTTATGATGCATTCATAAGGCACTATAAACATGGCGGTAGATATTTATAAAAATATAGCCATGCTTAATATGCGTTATGAATTGTTACGATAATGCATGGTAAGTACTGTTCATAGCAAATTATAAGAGCTCATAAGTTGTATTTGTTCACTCTAAGTATAGTGAAGTGTACTGGACTAAAGCCTCCTCCAGTGTTAAGAGTGAAGTATTTACTGAAGGATTTAGTGAGACACTAAAACACAGTAAAGCTCATTACAGGCTTCAAATGCCAGAGTTTAAATCAGAGCTGCCGTCAGTGTTTCACCCAATGTGGGAAAGTCAATGTACAGCACTGTCAATGTGCACCACCGTTAGCCTGGCACTCACTTAACACTGCATATCCAATAGGATGCCAGCAGAAATTAATATTACTATAGTGTAGGGGTCTTACAGAATGACGGGTTCTAGTGCTTGACGTTAGAACCAACGGCTCTGATAGTATAACATGTCATGAATTCCTGTATAATAACCATAGATATAAAGAGTAAATAATATTTATTACCATGTTTATAATACCTTATGAATGCATTATAACATGTTATAAATGCATTTACAGATGCTTACCAACAAGTGTTACTGGGATTTCTTCTTAAAACCCACTTTTTAAAGACGATTCTGATATTGTTCTTCGACATGTTCTTAGATAAGAACAGAATCTACACTTCTGACACACAGGACCTTTCTGAAAAACACATTTTTTAATAAAAATTTAAAAAAAAATTTAATTTTGATTTTGGTGAATGGAGTCCTTTGTGTGTTCCTGGTAGTTTAAATTAAATACACTAGGCTACTAACACGTACTACTGTAAAATAAAACCTATGTTAATCTTTACTGGTCCTTCTGTTTATATGCTAATATAACTGTACACCCTACATATCTCACCTCAACATCTTCTAATCATTCTAATCATCTACAGCTCTGTTAATCATTCTGGACTCACGTTTGTTTACTGTTAAGTATGGAGGGTGGGTTTTTTTGTTTGTTTGTTTCCCACTGACATTGCGCCTCATTAAGTTTCTTCTTAAATAATTTCTTGAGAAAAATCCTAAGAAATAGTCTACGTCAGATTCATGACATGTTCTTAAACCAAACCACAGAACTGTCCACACTAGATTCTGTTCTTACGCATCATCCCAAATAAGAAAACACTGGGGAACAGAGCCAGAATCTTCATGAAACTGCTCAAGAACGAATATCTCTTCTTCTTATGCAGCTTCATGTCTTAAGAAGCAAGATCTCTCAAAAAATTGGTTGGTGAATGAGACCCACTGATTCCAGACTTTTGGAACAGTAAGTGTGGCAAAGTACGTTTGTTGCATAATAAACTTCTATTCATAAAAAAAATAAAAAGGAAAGGAAAGGAAAGAAATGCACTGGATTTATAACTCAAGACAATATGAGAACATCTTTGTGAAAAGGAATGCGGCACAATAATCATTTTACCACGATTATCTTGTTTTTATATACCGCTGTTGTCGGACGACAAACTCATGTCTCCAAAAAACCTACTTTACTGTTAATGTAAGTCAGTGGAACCGGACATTTTCAAAAGTCATTTCGGGCCGTTTCTTTTTATTCCATTCATCATGAAATTTACATACAGTGTGAAATGTAACAGGTATTTTCAAATTATGTGAAAAACTGAAAAACACCAAAAACGGAGATGCAAGGTTTTCTTCCGACAACAGCGACGTATAATCATTGCAAGCCCAAATCATAGTTGAAAATAAAATTCAATTAATCACCCAGCCCTATGGCACTGTGACATAATTTCTCACTGTACCAATATATATTGTAGTATTATTTATTGCACAGTCCTAAAACTACACATTAAAATCATTCAAATACTCTTTAAACTGTAGACATCATGATCTCTGGCTCCTATGAACAACTATTTTCTGTTGAAACCCTTCGCATGAGATTTCAAGGAGAGAACTAAGCACAAATTTTGATAAAACGTTGGAAGTCCCCTTCCAGTGAAGAGCGGTTGCTCGGCTGAGCGTGACGTAGCACTGGGCTGGCCTGGGAGTGGGCGTTGCTCACCAGGGGTGTACCTCACTCAAGGTCAGTGCTGAACCCTGGGCAGTGCTGAGAGCATTTAAGCCCCCCTGGTTCCGCCGTGATTGTTGGGCTGGACGCTCCGTCTTGACTGCCTCAAGGTCACACTCATTTAGCTTTTAGCTGCGAGTGCTCACGCAGCAGTGGCCCCGCTTCATTCAGCTGTCATTCTGCTGTTATGGTGTCTGTTGTTAGCAGGAGAGCCAGTAATAAACACTCTCGTGCTATTGCTCAGGGTAACAGATATGTCAGTCATGCCGAGGTAATAATACACTGGCTCGCTGACTGCAGGGTTGCCAAGTGAGTTTGACCATAGTCCATCTGTTGTGTTGGTCTAATGAATCTCTTATGTCCTTTTAACGGAGGAATGGAAGAACTCTGTGTTTTTGTTGAGCCGTGTTTTTTTTTGTTGTTGTTGTTATTATTTTAAAGGCTTTTTATAGGTTCCATCTGGTTTGGAATGGAGGTTGGTGGGTTTATAAAGACATCATTGAAAGCCTCAAAAACAGCGACCTGCGTGGAAGCAGGGGAAGACGTGAAGATCTCTGGATCGTTGTTAAGAGCACAAACCATATAAGACAGATTACGTGAGGCAATAAAGGAAATGCTAATTCAGAATGAACCCCCCCACCCCAGCCACCCACCCACCCACCCACCACAACCCCCGCCACCGCCCCCACATACACACATATGCGCACACATTATCTAAGCCACATGTCCTTCTCCATGACTCTCATGGAGGGAGCTGGAGCCTATCCCAACAGCCATTGAGTGGAAGGCAGGAAGCACCCAGGACAGGCTGCCAGTCCATCACAGGACAGACAAACAGACATCCATTCACACCTAGGGGCAATTTGGCATGTCCAGTTAGCCTGACTGCATGTGCACGTCTTTGGACTGTGGGAGGAATCCAAAGCACCCAGAGACAACATAGAAACTCCACAAAGAAAGGATACGGTCGCCCAGCCGGGCAATCGAACCCAGACCCTTCTTGCTGTGAGGCACCAGTGCTTCCCTCAATCATTCAAAGGCTTTGACAACTACAGATAATATCAGTTATTTAAATATTTGGTGTGTCCACCTTTTAACCACCTTCCTTTCTTTTTGCGAAGGCTGCCTTCAGCCACGAAATGTGCAATAATATGTTTGCACCAAAGTTCAGTCTAAGAAGTTGGTTGCGTTTTCTGTCTGTCATGATCAAAGTAGTCTTTAATCTGAGTTGTTCTGAGAACACCAGCAGCTTTTTTGTTTGATTTGCAAATTCTTTTTTGTCTATTTTATTCTCAATACAGGCTTTTTGACAGCTACGCATCCTTTCAGACCCATAGCACTGAGTTGTCGTCTCACAGTGGAAGGATGGACAGAAACACCTGTGGATGTTTTCAGATCTGAAGCGGCTTGATTTTCTCCTCTCTCAGAGATGAAAGCTTTAAGTGCTGTTTATCTGATGGGCTTTCCATTCCTAACAAGTAACTGATACCTGGTTACACTACAGTTCTTACTCACAGCCACTGACATATCGAGGAATTCCAGGAGGCCTAGATCGATGTTGTTTTCTCACAAGTTTGGTCCCACTGCGACTGTTGATTCCCTTGTTACTAACGAAACAACGTGCAATGTGCTCCTCGTTATATGGAGCTTTGAACGTGCTGGGATACACCTGCATCGGAGAGATGAGGTAGGTGCCAGACAGCTGTCGTGACGTTTAACCTTTCTAATGCTTGCCGAAACATTCGGGAACATGGAGCAATTTTGGTTCAGATTGCTTCATCCTAACCGGAATTACAACAGAACATCTGGGGCCTCTTTTGAGTGAACCTCCCCGTATCTTTTCATTTCCTGAATCCTTTAGGCTTCACTCAGAATTGCCTTTAACTGACGCATGAGCTCCTCTTAAGTGTCTCACAGCTCAACTCGGGGCC
>NC_051229.1:30173098-30335598 GCF_015220715.1 Pygocentrus nattereri
GTGGGTGAGCGAGTCGGCTGCAGTTCATCTGGCAGCGGCAGGGCTGGGTGATGTGGGGGCGGAGAGAAAGCATTTCTCCAGCTCGTTAAACATTTGTGGGACGAGGTCTCCGCTCCCTAAATCTGTCCACCTGCACTCAGAGGCCAAAGTTACTCACTCAGCATTCACACAGCCAAGCGCAACCCTGGGAAGGGTGGGGTGAGTTCCTTTTGTGAAGTACGGGCAAACTCTTCAACTTTCCTTCTTTATTTGGTAAAAGCAAATAAGGATGTTACTTTGTGTGGCGCATGGCAGGCAAGAGCAAATGGGTTAAAACTTGAGCGGAGCAGAAAGTCTCCGGTCCCTTGACATGTTCGCATTTGGGAGAAAAGGAAAAACAAGAGTGCCATTATTGTCCGAACAGAATGGTGGTTACTGGAAATGCTTGCCATTGTGAATGTCAGTTATTTTCCTGACCTTTAGCTTTTATTGCTACAAGCTACTTTAATTTATTTCTACAGCCGTGAACGGGCAGTTTCGGTTTTGACAACGTGACTTCTTAATACAACATGAGGACATAAAAAAGGTATTCTTTACTGAAGACTGTGGTGGAGACATCACGGTGAGCATATTCAATGAGGTGAAATTGGATGGGAAGTCGCAGTGGTATGCGCCGGCCTTTGGATTATCTGACATGATTTATTGACTGTCGGCCATACAGCAACAGCATAGCACCATTAAGGTGAAAGATTGATAAAAGTAGCCTGGCTTGCCGTAAAGGTTTGTAACAGAAACGCTATGAGACAGGTTGAGCTGAGACGGTGTGAAAAACCCCCTCATAACTCTAAGTCTTCTCTGAATCTGCAATATTCTGTTATCATTTCTATATCTTTTGAAAGATCCATCACGGAAAATTACTTTATAACAAAGTACAAAGGCTCCGGGCATTCCACTCTTTTATACTCTCTGCACACATGTAGCCCTGTCACTGTTGCATAGTTCCTCCTCACCTATTGTACCACTGCTGCTAAATCAAATTAGATTCCCTCCAATTTCCTCTCACTTGTTTTTCAACGATGCTCTCTCTCTTTCCTGATGCTGCTATTTTTCTTCCGTGCACTTCATCTAATCCACGCATGGCCAAATTGTTCTTTTTGATTTAAATAATCTGGAGGCATATTCTTCCCCGGATTATGTTTCAATTCCGCAGAAATCCAGCACCGGGGGTTAGGAGGCGGCCGGGCGAGTGGTGTGGGTGGGCATGTTTAAAATGCTGAGCTGGGCTCTGAATGCCAAAACAGGCAACAGATGGAGGGCACAAACAACCAAAGAGCCTAGCTGCTCCAGAAGAGGAGGGATTAGAGGGGAAAAAAACAATCCAGCCTTTGCAATTTATGTATTCTTACCATTCTGTGTGGTATAATGCCATAAATGGTATGGATAGGTATAAACAAACATGCACACACACACCTAAGCGCTGATGAGTTAATCTCCTGTGGACCCCCATGAGTCCTCACAGTGAGCCACCGCCCACCAGGACTTCCCCCACATTCCAAGTCTTTGATTTGACCGGCCCATTGACCAATGAGACAAAAGTCCCTTAATCCTTGATTCAGACACGGTTCCTTGTGAATGATTCAATTTCCCTCTTATTGTGTCCGAACAGGCACTTGACATGGTCCAAGCCCCCATGTCCTTGTTCTACCTCTTTGGCATCCGTCACTTCTTTTGCTGTCACCCCTGTTGAGTGACAGAGGAGTGGTGTGCCTCAGGGGTGTATAATGGTCAGAAACACGTCGTCTGACTGAGCAGGGAAAATACCTGCATAAATCTAAGCCAATCGCTGGTGTGTGTCTTAGTGAGAAACCTTCCTAGAGAAGGGCTGTTGCATTTTTTTCTACATTTTCAACACTACAGAGAAGTATACCTTTTAATAAATATATCTTTTTAGTCATATCATATCAAACAGTCTAGTCCTTTGAGCACACAACACAGTTTCCATGCCCTAACCAGAATGATTTATAACATTCCAAGATGAATCAAGTTTGGGAAAGCAGGGAAAGTGCTAAGATTGAGAGTTAGTTTCAATGAAGACACCAACAAAGTGAGTCAAAGGCTTATTCAGCTTTACTGGGACAGGGATTGGATCTAATTGTGGCAGAGCCACAATGATAGGTTATGGGTTCACCGTTAATTGGCCTTGAGACTGTCTGGGTTTGCAAATTATGTCCAATTATATAGAATCAGCCTTGATGTATATAAAATGCATATGTCTCCCAGATGTCCTGAAGAGGATCCCAAAACTCTGAGATGCCAAACCTCTTCAATGTCAATCTGGTCCACACTGAACATCACTGGGTGGGTTCAAGCTCCCATGTCTAACACAGTAAATGAGAAGGATAAGGTACAAAAAATATCTACTTAAAATTCTCCTCAAACCTGCTTTGCCAAATATCAGTGCCAAATATAACCTTCGATGCCAAGCGTGAGTGCCCTTGTAATTACCACTGAATAATCTATATGTCAAGGTCAGAGAAGCGAGGCGTAATCAATTAAAAGTAATTGGCCAGCTGTTTTAGTTTAATTGAGGTAATTTTAGAGCCATTTCTTGCTAACACCTACATAGCCTCAAGACCCCAAAAAGTTCTGTAATTGAGCAATTGACAAAAAAGAATCAATACAGGACATGTGCTACCACTCAGCCTTAATAGTGCTATCATGTGGCTTAGAAGCAAAAGACCATCTGGACTTTCAGAATCCTTGACCAGACACATCGGAGTTGAACTTTTCTGAACCTTTGCCTCCTTGCTCGATGAAGCATTTGGTTCTCACTCTGCACAACCTGAACTTTGTTATTAACTCTTCCAAGGATTTCTTTTTTAGAGACTATGCTAACTCAGCCCACATGAACCGGACTTTGGGATTTTAGACATTCCAGTGGTTTGTGAGACCTTGACTCAGAGCTGTGTAATTGAAGAGCCTTGCTTGAATTTATGGTTTCCTTTTGGAGTTTAGATGAAGCAAGAAAAGGTGTATCTGGGAGTGAGCGCACACCATTCACTACCTTGCGGTGCGAGGCAAGTCTAAGTGTAATTTTTTTTACATGCTTTAAAAAAGCCATCTCTGAAACTCGATCCTAGGTCTCGATATATAAGAGCATGACTCATAGCAACACAGAGCAAAACCTCTTTGACTTCATGTTTTATGCACACAAGGTAAACCTCATTAGTTGAGTTTAGGTGTCTGCTCTTATTTCATATTCTCCAGGGCCTGTGAAAGATAAAGTGAGTGTTTTTGTTTTAAGTAATTTATGATGATCATGTGTGCGTGGACTGGTTTCGGGCAGCCCTCTTTGTGATTCCAGCAGTCTCCCACCTCATATTTCTTCCTAAAATAACACGTAGCTGGCTGGCACATATATCTCCGAGCTCTTCATCCCTTTTGAACAGGATAGTGTATGTTGCTCTCGAAACCGCCGTGATTTAATTCATGTGATGACTAAATCAATGTTATCGAAGCGATTAGTCTTACCGTCTAAGCGGTTTTCGTTTTAGTACAGGTATGATGTATTCTCAAAGAAAAAAGATTGCGACTACAGAAATTAGGTCTGTCGAAGAGAAATTTTAATTGCAAACATCTGTTGAGGTGTGTCAGGCTGAGGTGGTAAATGTCAACAAAGAGCGTCGTCGAAATCTCCTCCGACAACAATGTAATTAAATTTGATGGATGTTACCACAGCTAGACTTGTAGGAGGAGGCGTCGGATGAGAGCTTTATTCTGTTAGCCTGCTTGGAACCATCGCATTCCTTTGAGTATATTAACTCCCCATATCTTGGACCACTTGACTTGAGCACTGTGAGAAATGAGACAGTGAGAGTAAGAGATACAAGACAAAAATCTACAGACACTACTCTTTCTTTCTTTATACTACAAAAAATAGCACATCTTGGCAAGTGAAATCATCTTAAATCTACTCTAAAAACACACTACAAAAGATAATATTCAAGACAATGATTCTATTTAGAACCATGAGTTCTATATAGAACAATTTACATGCTCAATAGGTTCTTTGTATGGGGAAATGGTGCTTCAGATTGCTTGAGAATTGTCACGATTGGCCCATCCCAGTCCTGTCCATGAGTTCGTGTTGTGTTTTGATTCAGCCCATGTGTGTTTGTTTTGGTTTCCTAGTCTGGCCCCTTGTTTTGGTTGTTCCACCCCTGATTGTCCCCACCTGTGTTTCCACCTGTGCCTCATTTACCCTTATGTATTTAAGCCCTGTGTTTTCCCCTGTCGGGTGACAGGTCTTTGTTTGAAATGTTTGGATGTTTGATCGTGTTGATTGTTTATTGTTTGATTCTGGTTTGTCTGTCATGATCAATCCGTGTTGGCTTAACGAACCTGAACTGTCTAGACTATAAGTTAAGTGACACTTTTTTATCACTTTTATCACTTTTTTATTAATCCCACAAATCCACAGTCTTGCTCAAGGACACCTCAGTCATGGACTGTCGGCACTGGGGATCAAACCGGCAACCTTCCAGACCGGTTCCCTAACGTCCAGCCCACGACTGCCCCATGCACCATATAATCATGCATATGGTTCTATATGGTACTTGTGGTTATAGGAATCTATACTTTTACGAGAGAACCCTTAAAGAACCATCTTTATCAATGTGCAGCAAATATAGTGTGCAAAAACATGGTCAAAATGACCATTATTATTTATTATTTATTCATTTTTCAGAACGAAATCAGAAAATATTAAACAGAAAATTACACAGAAGCTTCAGCAACAAAATATGATGTCATATTTTCAGTATATAGTATGTCCACTCTTTATCTTTATTACAGGTTGCTCGCTTCATTTTCCGTTTTCCCACCTTCTCCAAGAAATCTGCACGGATGTTTTTCCAAACCTCCAAGGTTCAGTCTTAGAAGTTGGTTGCACCTTCTCCTTTTCAAAGAACTCTCTTACACATGTAATGTTTAATGACACTGAGGTCTAAACTCTGGGGTGGACAGTCCGTTGTTTTTAGAGTGCCAGCAGCTTCTATGCTTGATTAGCAAATGTTTCTTTTTTCATTGTTTGTCTATTTCCTTTTCTCAGTGAGGGCTTCTTAACAGCTACACATCCTTTCGGACCCATAATGCTGAGTTCTCTCAGTGGAATGGTGCATCAAAACACCTGTGGATTTGTTCAGGTCTAAAGCAAAAGTTGCTTTAGTTTTGAAGGAGATCTGAGATGGTGGTCTACCACGTCTTGCATAAGTCCCATCATTTGTTTAGAAATTGTAATAATTTTTTTGAGCTCCAGTTTTGAAATTCCTGAAAAACGAATATTTTGTACCTAAAGACTGTTTTGACAAGACAATAAGTAAATGAAGAGTGGTATCTGACTTTTGCTCAGTACTTGACACTTAATATGTTTAACATATTTTGAGGTAGTTGTAAGAATATTATATAATTATTTAACTCATTTTTAGACCTGTTTTATTTAATTGTACCAGGTGCAGTTGTCTTATTCAACTTAAATTTGCTTTTTTAAGCATCATTTTCCAAAACATGCAAACGTATTTGCCAACTTCACCAGAGAAAAATCACTCAAAATGAGTAAAACATGTCTAGATATTAGTCAAATAATCCAATAATATTTTTAAAACAATCTGAAAGTGAAAAATAACAGATATTATGACGAGATTTAAGATGATTTCCCTTGCCAAGAAAAATTTTTTGGACATGTCTGTCCTGTTTGATTTTAAAACAGCTGTCTATACAATTTCCACAACCTTTTCACTCCCATCTTTAGAAATCTATCCAAATAGCACTTAGCTTTCCATCACCCATATTAAATCTTTTTGATGGGATTGTTGGGAAAACCCCTAAGGAGATATCAGTTAGCGGGCAAATAGATACGGGTGATATGTTAACATGTCCAGTAATATCCCTAAAATACATAATTTCCATTTGGGTAATGAGAACCAGCTGCTGGTCCAGATGTGCTATCTGGCACAAAGACGACTCCACAAACATATGACCTATATTTGACTCAAACTCTTAGCCCTGATTGGTTTTTGTTTGCGAAATCTGTGAGGCTCCGAGGTGCGGTGTGATGGACTGTTTCGTGCGATACGGATAATCGGCTCAAAATCCTCCTGAGACAGAGCTCCAAGGCTTCCTGCTGGGCTGAGTGGCCTCCTCTGGGGACACTGGCCCTGTGGCCTGTGGCCGCTGTAGGCCAGGATGCGACGCACCATGCTGGGCTGCTGTTGTCAGGGGTGAGCTTCTGGGGGGGAATGCTAATAGTGGCCTTTGCTCAAAGAGCTTTTGGAAGCCCCCTGCTCCCACCTGTTTGTGAGGGCTGCACTGTCTCTTCCTCCTGATGGGCTTTTTTGTGGCTCCATTCAGCCTTTGTTATTGAAGAAGGCACAATTCCTCGGCTATCCCGAGACTCTAGTTACCGTATGGTCGCATGCCAAGACTATGGCTCCGGATTATACAGTAGCACCAAGCCTTATTGAAAATCACCACATTATGAGGTTGTGCGTATCTCTGAGTATGTTTTTTTTTTTCTTTATGCTGCAATATTCTGGATAAACTGCCTCTCCAGGAGCGTGTCAGGAGGTTACGTCAGGACGTTTCCTCCTGGAGGCAAAAAATATGAAGCTTGATTTCGATTTCAAGCCTGCAGACAAAACTTGGGAAAATTACAAATTAAATTGAGTTATAGTGAAGCCCACAGCATGGGGCAAGAGGCTTACTTCACTCCAATAAAAGAGTTTAGAAAGGCCAAGCCTATTACGCATGAATAATATGGTAATATCGTAACATCTACTTGCAGCCATGCTTTTATTTATCCCAAATAGGTTCCTAAATTCTGATTAGTGGATGGAAATTAAATGCCGGTGAATGCGTCAGTCGGTTTGTTTGCACTCGCTGAGATTTAGTGAGCGCCGCAGTGAGAATCCATTTACCGATTAAAGTCACTATCAAATCAATGTTAAATTCATAAGCTGATGGTCAAAGGAAATTTACAGCGAGCTCATTTCAACCACTTAATGGTCTCGTCTCTGGGGAGACTCATTGCGGCATGGACTGAGAGGGGGTAGGGAAGAAGACTTGGTGTGAATTTGTGTGCCTTACGCTGTAGTTGGATGCATGACGTCCAGACCTCATTTGAAGCCTCGTTTGCAGATGAGAGTTGATAAGGTCCCATTTTATATCGAGTCACTAATAATTGTGCTATTACACCGTAACAGTACACACAGCAACAATGTAATTACTGGTGATATATGTACTGTTACAAAAGGATTACAGTAGTAGGCCTATTTTTTTATTCAGAAAAAAAGCCACTAAACTGTCACTGAGGCAGGACCCCTCTTATCGCCGGGGTGCTGTGCTCAAGGGTACATCTCAGTGCCTTTAGTCAGGGAACATAATTGTATTATAATTGATAGTGATATTTTGAGTCCACACACCCCGTCTCGTCTCCAGGCCTTTTATTTCATTCTTCTGTTTTGAAACATTAGGTTTGAATGTGATGATATTCACATAGTTACAGCGTCGATTTATCTTTAGATGTAGTTTTAATGATAATTTTACATAAGAATTGTTTCATTGTTTAAAGATAAATTGCGACCAAGTCTAGCTATATTTAAGAAAAGTTCCCATTTCTTTTGCAGATGCAGAAGTACTTCCATAGTGTAGGTAATTACACACCAACTGTTACAATCAGGAAAAAAAAAAACTTTTAGGAAAAGCAGCTATTCATCCTGTTACACGTGTGTAAATTATATAAGAGAAAAATGTTGTGCTGTACAAATCAAGATGCAATTACATGAGTAGAAAACTGAGATTGACACACATGTATTTGCATAAGCCGTACTATTGGAATCCATCTGTAACAGTGAATCTATCATCAGTAGTTACATCGTTGCTGCATATACTGTTAATATGTAACTGTACAACAAGAAAGGGAAAGTTCATGAACAAACTTTTAGGGTATCTTGACAATTCCCAGGTGGTTGCTAAGGTTTTGCTTTGCAATTCCAGGTGGCCGGGCTGTTGCCGTGGTATCTCATGTGGTTGCTAAGGTGTCGTGAGACCTTTGCTATGTTATCCCAGGTGGTTGCTAAGACAGGGCTTTTATAGTCACTCCAGCTGGTTCCGTGATATGTTTAATTGCAACGGGAAACACTAAAAAGTCATTAAGCTGAAGTCACTTCTTATTCACCTGTTTCTTATTCTAATTTTCCCCTTCCACATTAAATGGTGCGGTAGACCCATTCTGGCGTGTCAGGTGCCATTTAAGGCGGAACAAGGAAATTCAAACAAGAAGCTGGCTCCAGTTTCTTGGCTCTTGCATCTGGTGAATTTAATATAAATTCAAGTTGAATAGTAAACCAAAGAGCAGTATGTCGGCTCGACAAAGCCAGGTTAATCATTAAAGACACGAAATACGAAGTAGGACCTTAGATAACACTGGCTACTCTTGAGACGTTTTCCATGGACCGCACATATACAGAGTTCGTTTCAACCCAAGTTTAAGCAGAAACAAGTCAGAACTCGCAAGGATAGGATCAACAGGAGAAGGAGCAAAGTGAAGACAAGTTAGCCTATGGGTAATAAGGTCCAGCTAGAAGCAGGGGAATAAAAGAGAAGAGTGTCAGAGTGCCAGTGATATAAAGCACTGTACTTCCCTACAAGAGCTTATTTCATAGTGAATGAGCTGTCCGATATGGAATTGAATTAGAGTAAATTGGAGTCTTAGAGACACAGCTCTCCCAGAGAGAGGCTCAATGACAGAGGAGAGGGGTGTAAAGAGGCAGAGTCACACATGAAAAAAAGGTTTCTATGTGAACTTGGGGAGAAGGGGGGTGTGAGGGAGACGGAGAGAGAGAAAGAGACAGGAGACAGAGAGAGAGAGAGAGAGAGAGAGAGAGAGAGAGAGAGAGAGAGAGAGAGAGAGAGAGAGAGAGAGAGAAAGAGAGAGAGGGAGAGAGAAGAGAGAGAGAGAGTGTGTGTGAGTGAGAGAGAGAGAGAGAGAGAAGGAGAAAGAGAGAGAGAGAGGGAGGATGGCAGGCGTGGAAAGGTGCTGGGTTGGTCACCAGTAGTAACGGCGTCATGTGGTGACAGTAATGAGACATGACTACTGTCTGCTGAGAGAGGCAGTAATTACAGTCTGGCTGTACAGCAAGCAACTACTCCACTGTTCCCCCCCAGTGCCCCCCAGCTCACTCATTCTGTCTGTCTATCTAGATCTCTGGCTATCTGTGTTTGTATCCAGGAAACAAGCTATTAATCTATCTATCTATCTATATATCTATCTATCTATCTATCTATCTATCTATCTATCTATCTATCTATCTATCTATCTATCTACTTACATTTGATTATCTGTTTTTTTCTATCTATCTATCTATCTATCTATCTATCTATCTATCTATCTATCTGTCTGTCTGTCTGTCTGTCTGTCTGTCTGTCTGTCTGTTTGTCTGTTTGTCTGTCACTCTTTTCACGAGACTTGTTTTGATCTCTTGATAAAAACCTGCAGGCATATTTATCCAATCCAAGTTGGCTACATTTTCTGCTGATGATAATTTTTTGATGTTTTGTTTATTTTCTAGGTATGTATACACATGTTTCTGCTTAGTCCAGTGCACAATCACTGTTTATGTATGCACATAATTTGTGCAAAAATTGCCATATTTAGGAGAATGTGTCATATGGAGAAGATTTCAAGGCAAATTGAAAAGCAAAAGCTATGTTGGAAAAATGTGAACTGCAATGCACACATGACATTACTGGTCCATAATGACATGAAATGACAATGACAAAGTGAAAAACACACCCTCTATTATGCTGATTTCACATCGGTTGATCTCTATACATAAAAATGTTGCATGATGTGCACTTTAAAAAACGTTTGTGTCAGAATTGAATACAATCCACCTTGAAATGAAATAAATGCATATTGCTATAGTGCTTTCCACAGTGAAGAGCTTTAAACAGATTTTCCTCATTGAAACACAGTTATACCAGTCAAAACAGTGAAATGCAATGCCCACATGCCATTACTTTAAAAAGGCAAAACCTCAATTATGTTGATTTCATGTGGCTTGATCTGTTTTTTGAACCTGAGGTGTATTTTCCTGTGACCAAAACAGTGAAATGCAATGCAAACATGAAATGAGAACGTGGCAAAATGAAAAGTAAAAGATGCATTTCATTGATGTAACATTCCTTCAAGTCCAACTGTACGGTGGAAAGTAATACAGCCGCTCCTCCATTCCATTTCACAATGGATTGTATTCAATTCTGACACCAATGAAGCATTTCCATTTAAAAATGCAAGTCTACAAGCATTGGTTTTCAGAGGTCAAGCAAAGTGAAAACAATTTAATAAAGTGTTTTGGTTTGTTTTTTGTTTTTTTTTTCATGTATTTTGCATGTCATCATGGAAAAGTAGTGTGTGTGTGTGTGTGTGTGTGTGTGTGTGTGTGTGTGTGTGTGTGTGTGTGTGTATTATATTTCATGTTCGTGACTGCTATTCTATTTGGTACAAATTTGTTTTCACACAGTTAACCTATTTTCATTCATAAAATTAGCAAAACATGTAATCTGACCCGGAGTATTCAAACTTTTACTTGTGTTTTCATTTTAATCTCTTAATAAACATCTATTGCGACTGCTACTCAGTTCTTGAGCTTCATTCACCCACATTCTGTTTAACTGCAATATTTTAGATAGTTTAACACTAATTAACCAGCTCGGTCTCTCTCTCTCTCTCTCTCTCCCCCCCACAAACCTCTGAGCAAACCAAGGTTCAATCGGCAGCATGGCCCATGGGACAGTGTTGAGGTTAAATGGTAAAAATGAGATTTCCAGTTTTATCGCACTGGGAGGAAAAATAATTAATTTCAAAACCACATTAATTTGCTTTTCTCACAGATTACACAAACATCTCACTGTGTGACTCACAGCATTCAGAGCCGCCAATCTCTAAAGTTATATTCATGTAGATATTAACATATCCAGTGCATTTCTCTTTGCTTTGCATCAGAATCTAGTAAATTCATTTGTGGACAAAAGCGCCGTGGGTAAGGCAGCTGCAGCCAGCCGCATGAGCTCCTGAAGAGATGCTGTATGACCTATAACTCAAGCTGGCGGAGTGAAGGCCACTGTCTGCAGGCCTACTTATTCACAAGGCATTTCATTTGGCCTGCTTTTCATGGTCATCTAAACAGGCTCTCCAATTTTCCTCCCTGGCTATAGAATTTTTTTTTTTCAAAGTACTCTGCACCTCGTCTATTGGGAGCAAAAACTTGGCATCGTTTGTAGCCAAAGTGCGCTGCCCAGCTAATGAAATGAATCAAGGCCTTTCAAACAATTCCTTTTTAGAGGTTTTACTGAATGTATGAGTGTGTGTGTGTGTGGGGAGGGGTTGAAGGTGGAGGTTGTTGGTAGTTTTTATTTGTTTCTGTTAAATGATACAGAATCCAAACTTAACACACTTCAGATTAAAAAAATTTAAAAAGTGCATATTTGGTGGTAAAACACAGACAATAGTTAGTCAGAAATGTCAGCTTGGTATGAACCAAATAAATGAGTACAGGAAGGCTTAGTTTCGGTGTTTGGTTGCTCTGATGGAATCTGATGGATCTTTCTACTGAATTGTTCATACACTGTAAAAACGTCAGAATGACCTAAAAAAATACTTCATGTAATAACAAGCAATTGAGCTAGTTTTGTCTCAAAAATGACTTTCATTGAATTAATTGTTCATTCAAAGATTTTTATTTAGGTTAAATAAAAAGAAATACTTTACTTGTTACCACATGAAGTCATTGAACTGACAAGCTATGGGGCTCCCGAGTGGTGCAACCTTCTAAGCGTTGGCCCCGTCATCAGGAGATCGCGAATTCGATCCCTGGTGATGCTGCAGTCGTCCGTAGCTGGGAGTCCAAGAGAGCACAACTGGCCTCGCTCTCTCTGGGTGGGTAGGATGACCCCCCCTTCTCCCCTCATCACTCAATGCGATACCAGTGAGCGCAGGTGTCCGTTAGCTGACGTATCAGATCTGGTGGTTGGCGCTCTCGTCCGAGTGCGTTCGGCTGTCCAGTGACATTGCATGGGCGGCTGTTCAAAATGAAGCGGTGGCTGGTTTCACAGCTCTCGGAGGAAGCCTGTGCAGCCTTCACCCTCCTAGCATTGGTAGGATCATGTGATTATGGGAGTCCTAAGTACTGGGTGGAATTGGAAACGACTAAATTGGGGAAAAAATCGGGGTAAAAAAAAAAGAACTGACAAGCCATTTTTTTTACAGTGGACTCAGTTCAAAACTCATGTCTGACTTTTAACCAACTTGGACTTTAGACGAAAAATACTAGCTTTGAGTGGCCCTGTAACTTAATTAGGTTTATTTTATTAAAATAGGTGATTTTACTAAAACAATCACAGCACTACCATAAATTTACAGAATTATTTCTGTAGTGACTGTTTTGGTCATTTTTGCTCATTTTAGTCATTTTAGTTTGAGCAGAGCTCAAAAACTCTAGCTAGTACATGTCTAGCAAACACAAATATTAAAGTTTCACACTGTCTTTCAGAGAAATTGACTTCAAATCAGTGGAATCTAACTGCTCACCTGTGGTCATAAGGGACTTAAAATAAGGCTCCACCTTTGGACTAAAACTCTTTGTATGGGTAGTCACATGAAAACACTGGACAGCAGTTTCATGTAGTTGAGAATTAAACTCATCCACTTTAAAAAAAGATCAAAAAATTAATCTTGAAAGAAAATTGAAAGAAATGTAAAAAAAAAACATTGCATTATTTTCAGTAATGTGAATTGAGGGGTTTGGGTTTGGCACAGACACCTCCCAATAGAAGGTAATCTATAAACTATGATTTTTGTAGATGTAGGTTATTACTATCTCAATTAATTGTTTTGGTTTAAATAGATCATAACATACTCCTTGCAAATATCAAAGGTATGAATACTTCACCGTGGCTTTGAATTGCTTTTTTCCTGTAGCGCAAATTAAAGTGGTAAAAAGTCCGCATAACTGTCAGAGTGAAGGTTAGTACAATCCGAAACAGTTCAGTTAGTCAGCTTCAATAATTGCCTATCACAGAAAACGCTTGCACTCGAAAACAACAGAGAGAAAAATGACCTTCATGATTTGCTCTGATGTTGATTTTTCTGAATGTCGTTAAGCCGTGGAAGTTACTGCACTGCTGTTTTTATTCTCTTTCTCCTATCTCACTGCAGTGATGGGTTCATCTGTGATGCATTTAATTATTGTTCCCACGATAAATCTAGCATCACACGCCAGATGTTTCCTGTGAAAGGAATGGCATCAAAACCAGGACACACAGCAAAAAAAAAAAGGGAAAAAAAATAGAAAAGAAAAAAAACAACAAAAAATAGATGACGCACATTTTCCAACATTATCTAAAACCACCCTTTTTGCCTTTCCTACACACACACACACACACACATCTTCTAAACTGCTTATCCTTCTGGGTTGCGGGGCGGAGCTGAAGCCTATCCTGGCAGTCATTAGGTGGAAGGCAGGATACATCCTGGACAGGTCGCTAGTCCATCACCGGGCAGACAGACAGAAAGACATATACATTCACATACACACACTCACACCTAGGGGCAATTTAGTGTGTCCAGTTAGATTGACTGCATGTCTTTGGACTGGGTCAGGAAACCAGAGTACCTGGAGGAAGCCCACGCAGACACGGGGAGAACGTGCAAACCCCACACAGAGAGTAGAGTCACATCACAAAGTAGAGGTTACTCATGTGTCAACATCAGGAAAAATGACAGAAAATCACACAGAAGCTTCAACAAATAAACATAATAATAAAACGTGTTTGAGTATTTAGTTTGTCTGCTCGTTACTTTTATTACAGCTTCTATTCTTGAGGAGACTCACTTTCAGTTTCAGTGATGTTTCTCCACACCTCTGAAGTTCAGCCCCAGAAGTTTGTCTGATTGGGCCAGTTTTGGTGTCTACCAGGTCGTGGATGTTTTGGAAATAGATCTTCACTTATTTTACTTTGACTTTCTCCTTCCTTATTCAACAGGATTATTCTACAGTTTATCCTCTTGGGAAAAAAAATCCACTGCTCTCTGACTTTTGTACAAAACACAGTCTCACAACGTTTTCGCTCATAAAAACAAAAGCAACCTGAAGGGTTCCAGAAGCTGATTTGGTAATAGATCCATTTTGTTTAAGCCTGAGCCCTCTCGATATTTTCACAGAAGTTTAGTGCAAGGAAATTGCCACATCAATCCATACCAGGATTTGGAATCTGGCTTTCATTCACACTTAATCCCATCCCGCTGAATTGTCACTAAATTCCCATATAAAAGTGCACGTGTGAAGGGGCCGGTGTAAATCTACACATAGATACTTATGTACATAGACATGTACTTATTGACTCACAGAATTTCATTACAATCACAGTTTCATATGTCTGTATGTGTCTCTGTACTGATTTAGATGGGTGGGGGCTGTTTAAGCCTCAATGCTCCCTGCAGCCTTCCCTCTCTCTGCTTTCCACTGAAGCAAAACACTCCCTCTGTATTTTCCAACCCACTTCTTCACACACAGTGTACAGACAACACACAGCACTAGAAGTGAGTGGTTCACGATTCTATTACTACAACACAGTGAATGTTCTACAACCCCAGTTACAAAAAAAGTTGGGACGCTGTGTGGAATGTAAATAAATGTAAATAAAAACATAATGATATGATTTACAAATCTCATAGACCCATATTTTATTCACAATAGAACACAGAATGCATATCAGTAAAAAATCTACAGTACATAATATCATATCATTAATAACTTTGAGAAGTTATTGACAGTATTGTGAAGGACTGGGTCCTATATGAACAAGACCATGTCATTTGGATGCTCCTCAGATGTTTTGATGTTCAGCCCTATCCACGGCGCCCGGGGAGCAGTTGCGGGTTAGGTGTCTTGCTCAAGGACACCTCAGTCATGGACTGTCAGCACTGGGGATCGAACTGGCAACCTCCCGGTCACAGGGCCAGTTCCCTAACCTCCAGCCGATGACTACCCCAGGGACCTCATTTATGGACCTCACTTTGAGCACAGGGGCATAGTCATGCTGGAACAGGAAAGGGCCTCCCCCAAACTTTTGCCACAAAGTTGGAAGACTATAATCGTGCTTGTCTATGGAAAATGCAATGCTATATGCTTGCTTTTATGTCACTTTTAAGCAAAGAGTGTGGCTGAAATACTTGAACTCAATAATTAGATAGTGTCCACATACTTTTGGCCACATATTGTATATTGCAGTTATTTATTTATTTTTTTATTTATATTATAATGACAATATGAAACAGTGGTGGTTAATGCAGAAACTGAGATTTCCTTTATTGTGTTGGCATCAAGCTTATACGTTTAATGAAATCTCAACATCAAAACATGGACATTTGAAGAATGTAAGACAGTCAGGCAACATACTGCAATTTTACAGTGAACCATTCAGCAAATACCTCAATTCAAAGCCAACCTATCGAGCTACCTTTTAGTCTGATTGGCTTGTTATATTTTAGCCTAGCTGCTAAACTGTTAACTCTTATCTATAAAGACAGTCAGTGGTCCATGTGGCTTTGCATGTGATTCAACCAATCAGAATTTAGGACTGGAATCATCTGTTTTGTATTGTGTTTGTTGGAGGATGTTGGCTCTGTGTGCTGTGTGTTTGTACGGGACTATCCTAACAGTGAGACCTGTCAACTGAAAAGGCTCACAGCCCTTCTCTTCCCGTCCCTAACCGGAACTTTTCATGTGACCTTGTCTGTGGTCCTGATACAACTCTGAAATCAGAGGAAACGGAAGAGAGTCGGATGCAGGATGTATGGAGTTTAACTAAATCCCCATGCGACTTCAACTCCTGCACGGGGTGGAGCACTGAAATGAAATCAGTCCTCTGGGGTTATCTTTCAAGGACATGGATCATAAAGTTTTAACACCAAGAAGTCAAAAGTTCCATTTGTTTGGACGCACATTTGCTGTACGTTGCAGAACTATTTCAATGGAACAATGAAATTCTAGCTAAATAACTACGTATATCTAACTACATACAACTAGTGACATATATGGTTATCACTGGCAATAACTGCTACTTCAATTGTTCAATAATGACAACAAAGGGTTCGAAATCATAAGGAATAGGGTTGTGGTTCAAGGACGTTGATCGTGAAGGGTTTTCTAGATTGCTGCATAATGAAGTCATTAAGATGCATTAATCAGAGTAGTTTCATGTGAACTCTTCACGGTGGTGGTGATGGGACCAAACATCTGAAACGCCCTCTTAAAGCTCTCTCATAGAAAGCTATCACATGTGATATGTTATGAATAAACTCCCTGATGCCTGAAACATTATTTAATGATAGCTATAAGATACAATTAAGCCTAAAACATGTATTTTTTATTCCGTTTCACGGAAGGTGAAGTTATCCCCCAAAGAAAACATTGTTTTTTTGGCATTACAACAATAAACATTACATACAAAAGCTCAGAAGACAGTATACATTTGCTGGTCATTTTGGACAGTGGATGAAATGTTAATATTTCCACCACAGACATCATTTCTTACCATGTTCCTATCACCACTGTACAGAAATCAAGGTCAATAATATTCCTTACAATGCACCTTGTAATCATATTGCATCAAACCACTCTGAATGACTTGAGTTTATATCTCAATGCCTGAATCATGCAGACCTCTTTAATAACGACAACATTTGAATCTTGCAGCAAATGTGGATCTTAAATTGCCAGTGTCAAATCTCCTACCGCATTCGGCTTTACACCGCCTCCAATTTGCATGCTGCGGAATTGAAGTAGACCCAGACGAAATCTGCGAGAGCTCCTGTGACTCTGATTATTTTCCCCATGTAGTTAAGACACATTTGCCGAAGTTAATGAACAGTTTTAAGTTTCTGCAATAACGCCTATCAATCAGGACTGTAAAAGAGTGCAGACTTATACTGCTCACAAGAGCAGTGCACAGTATAAACTGGAGGTGAAAAACAAACAGCAGCAACAACAACATCTGTCGGTAAAGAGCTGCTGCAGTTTTTTTTTTTTTTCCAGGAATCAGGCAGCCCAAGTGCAAATGAGCACTTTTTCCACAGGGACCGGAGCGCCAGGGAGGCTTCCTCGACTTATTAATGCAAACATCTCATCTCACGCAGCGTTTTAAATGTCACAGTCAATTTACAGCCTGAGTGA
The DNA here is from genome assembly GCF_015220715.1 of Pygocentrus nattereri. Classification (NCBI taxonomy): domain Eukaryota; kingdom Metazoa; phylum Chordata; class Actinopteri; order Characiformes; family Serrasalmidae; genus Pygocentrus; species Pygocentrus nattereri. Next base: position 30,190,369 of record NC_051229.1, read on the forward strand.
GAGGCAGAATTTATCCCATCCCGGTGGCTTAGCACCCCCACCCCCCCCAACAGACACGCGTTTCCACCTCCCTCTCGGCCTTCAGCTAACGATATGAGGCATCTGACATATGCTGGACAGAATGCACCTGCCTGCATGACTCATTGTAAAGGCAGTAATAGTGCTGCCCATAGACAGCCTGTCCACAGCTCAGGCTCCACTGCTGCTCACCTGAAGCTCTATTGATCCATTCAACATATTCTTCTCTTTGGCCACAAATCAAATTTTCCCATTTTCGCCCTGCCCTAAATGCAGTCAGTCAGCCAAGACGTGTCTGGCGTCTAACGTTTGGCTTCCTTAATTTTACTGTGGAGCTACAAGGCTGGCTAATGAGTTATATAACCTTATACCCAGCCAATTGGTATTATTGCACATCTAAATCATTGCAATTCTAAATCAGCAACACTTGTGGCAGACATGCTACCTACAGTAGTCTGCAAATGTCAGACACCTTCTTTGCTTTATTTAGATTTCCAGTCAAAACAGCCACAATTCTTTTTTTTTTTTCAGAAGGTATTTATGGGGATATTAGTAAAATAAATTGTGAAAATCATTGAAAGTGAAATAAATAACACCTTCAATTTCTATTTTCAATGGCCCTTACTAGACAAACTGCAATTTAAACATTTCATTTCCCTGTACACCTGCAGTACAAATCAAGAATGTCAAGAAACAACAAAAACATTTTAATAGTGAGACAACTGGTCAGTGTAGCAGGGACAAAATCAACAATCGAGCATCTCAATTCTGAAAATGGTCCAATCCTAAATCAAAAATGTATCCAATCACAAGTCAGGGAAATGCCCAATCATAAGCCAGAAAGGTGCTCATCCTAAGTCAGAAAATGTTCCAGTCACAAGTCAGGAAATTGTCCAATTAGAAGTCAGAAAGCAGTCCAATTACAAGTGAAAAACTGTCCAATCACAAGCCAGAAAACTCTTGAATCACACATTAGAAAGCTGTCCAATCACAAGTCAGAAAACTGCCCAATAGCCCAAAAGTCCAAAAATGTTTTAATCTAAAGTCAGAAAAATGCCTATTCACAAATCAGAAAGTTGTCCAATCATGTCAGGAAGCTTTCCAATCACAAGTGAGAAAACTGTCCAATCACAGGTCAGAAAGTCGTCCAATTACAAGTCAGAAAACTGTCCAATCACAATCCAAAAAACTGTCCAAACACAAGTCAGAAAACCATCCAATCACAATTTACAAATTGGATTTGACTGTTTTCCAGGTTCAAAACTGACGTCTTTTAGGACCGGAATAATCCCACTGTGTCGATCTGCAGCGCCACCGCTGTGTGAATGAATGTGAATGCAATGCAAGCTGTAACAGACACCCTCCCACACCCATCATCCCATGCCGAGGCAGCATGCATTAAACAGGTATAAATAACTGTATGACATACTGTTATACATGCAAAATACATGTTGCATAACTAAGGATAATGGCAGGCCTCTTCAGAAAGAATGAGTTTTATTTCCATATCAGCTACATTAGGTTGAAGGGAAATTGGGGCCAAGCCATCGCTATAACAGCGTCACTGGGTCAGATGCTGTTCAGAGGTTTTTTAAGGGAAAACTGGCTTTTGCCTGGCAGATGTTGGTGCGTGTCCCGGCGGAGCTGCTGGACACAGGGGTGCTGATGATCCACTGGTGCGTACCATGAATAATGGCACAGTGTGCATGACTGCAGCCAGAGGAGCAGACGGGCGAAAACAGGAGTGGACTGAGGAAAGGTCTCTCTCTCTCTCTCTCTCTCTCTCTCTCTCTCTCTCTCTCTGCTTTACATAAGTGAATATGAGACTCTAGTAGTCCAAACTGTACATTAGTCAGACAATGTGTCTGTGTTGCAGCGCCAAAATAAGCAACACAGCGACAATAATTTGCTCCATTTTCTCTTTTTTTGATCATAAAAATAAATTTTCATATATATTTTTTTAATGAATGAGTTTGATATTATGTAAAGGTGATATGTACGATTTACTCCTCACACTGTCTAAACATCTAAAAGTAAAGCTGCAAAAAGAGCCTGATTTGAATGTGCTGTTTTATCCTGTTACAAAAAGCCATGCAATTACATATCTGCCTATTCAGCCTGTACATCACACGAGTCATGTCCATTCTCACTGATGTTGTAGTGTTTCAGCTTGGACCACTTTCCGAATGGTAATGGCATTTGGCAGTCAATTAGACTGAGCTCATTTACATATATCAATCTTTCAAAGGTTGGAAAATCAAGTAAAAATGAATTACTGTTTTTCAGTATATAAACCCACCGCATACGAGGACCCCTCCGGGCCTTTAAGGCCTTCAGTGAAGCCCTAATGATTTCTCGGCTGTAAGAGAAACAAAATTGTGTTTCTTTAAATTTAACAGAATCACGTTTGTATTATACTCTGCATGTATTATAGCACTGCGCTTTTTTTAATTGTTGAGATTGTTTGGATACAAAATGGTTAAAAAAAAACATGAAGGTGGACAATTGTTCAAGGTTTTTATTCTCTCTGTGGTATCTAGGTAGATACAGCCACGGCTTGGCCTCCAGGAACTGAGCAGAAGGCCAATTTCTCAGATAACCAACAGAATAACTGTTAAATCAACCAATCATGTTTTGATTTCCAATAGATGGGTCCAATTTCAAGAGAATAAAATATTAGCCTAGGCATAAATACATCACTGACTGTTTATACAAGCTGTAGTCTTGTCAGGTTCCAGTTAGTTGCTAGGAATGGAGAACAGCAGCAGGCCTATATCAAGACTCTACTGAGTCACTGTGAAACTGCTACAAGATGAAATATGTTACTTTACATGCTTCAAATAACACAGTGACTTCTGTAAGTGGCTCTGTAATGAAAATGACATCTGTAAGGTTCAAATGACCGTGTTTACTTTAGATCGTCAGTGGGGATCATGCTTGCAATCTCCTGTCGGTAAGGCCGACCCTTCGATGGCTGCGCCCAAATTCATGTGTTAAATGTGTTAAATGTTGAACTTTTAAAGAAAATTCCAATTTCTTTTCTGTAAAATTAAACTTTAAGATTAAGAGACCCTTATTAGTCCCACAATGGGGAAATTTCACCTCCACATTTAACCCATCCGTGAAGTGAAACACTACATACACACTAGTGAGCACACACACACTAGGGGGCAGTGAGCACACTTGCCCGGAGCGGTAGGCAGCCCAATCCGCAGCACCCGGGGAGCAGTTGGGGGTTAGGTGTCTTGCTCAAGGACACTTCAGGCATGTGCTGTCGGCTCTGGGGATCAAACCGGCGACCTTCCGGTCACGAGGCTGGATCCCTAACCTCCAGCCCATGACTGCCCCAATGGAAGCTGGAAGATGGAAACAGTGTCATTCTGAGTTTTTTGGCGTGACAAGCTTTGTTCTAGACACGAGACAAACTAGTTTACAGAGGTGGTGATAGGAACCAGACGTCTGAGTTCAATGCCTCTGAAAGCTGCCTCACAGAGAGCAGTTGTGTGAAATGGTTAACCAAGCAAGCATTAGGTTTAAAGCATTTTAAGGCCCATTTGTGAGGAAAGTACTTTACAGAGAAAAATATCTTTTCCATCATTAACAGTACATGGAAAGGCTCAGAAGACTCGTGTAGGTTCCCTGGTGGTTGTGGGTTGTAAACAGAATGGCTTTGCTTGTCTCGTAGTCGTTGGGAGGCCTGGTTCACCACCACTGTAAAGCAATGTGCGCGGGTTTCTCTACAGCGAACGATTTCGCACCACACAAATCGCAAGTCATAGCTTTGTGTGGATTTTCACAAAGAAAATTTTGAAAAATCGGTGGAGTTTCTCTTGATAATGAAGTGGACTAACATGTACAGCAGAAAAATGACGATTTTTCGAGGCTAATTAAGCATTGAAACCACAGAAGCAAGCGCCGACATTTCCTTAATCATTCATCACAAACTTGTTAATTTGTGTCTAATTAGAGAAGAATGTTTCACATGAATATGTAACAGTAGTCATATGTTACAATATTCATACCCGAGTCAAACATTACCCCAAGGCTCGACAGAATGGAACGGAGGCAACACGCCCCGCGCAGCGGCAACAGTTGGTTTTTGTTTGTGAGCGAAATAACGAGAGGACAAGGGGAGGAAGAAAAGAAAAGATCATTCCATCAACGCTCCATTTAGTGCCTTGTTCCTCGGAGGTTTCACTAAGATTCATCAGTGTTTCATGAGAATTATCAGCCTCTTACCGCCGCCGATATGACAGCAGATAGAGTTGGGGGGGGTGGGGGTGCGGCTTTTGTGGTGGCAGTAATTCCAGAAATGACGGGGAGATAAGTGGAGGTTGGGAGGACAGTGTTTACTATGCCTGGGTGTCAGACGCCGCATTGTGCAGGGCTTTATCAGTCCCCAACGTGATCCCTCTGGTGAGAGAAGACACACAATCACACAGCACTGACAGTTCAATTTCACACTTCATTATTGGGCCGTGGAGTGGTTGGAGTCACTCAAAGAACTGGCATTGTTTTGGTTCTGTTCTGTGAGGCTGCTCATTTTTTCTCTCTAAATTGGTCTGGAGCACAATATTATCCACCGGGCTTTGAAGAATCTATTCCAAAAATAGAGAGGCCATGCCTTTATTTAAGGTTTACACACCGCGTGGACGAACGCTGCTTCGCCTTCGGATGTGTACCAACCTGCCAAGATGAGCTCATATTGAAAGTACCATAGAATAAATATTTAATTGAGTGTTATATGCTCTACACTCTTCACAATATAGGGTTATATAGAGTGACACTAATATAAAAGAACCGCTCTCAATTCCGTAAAGATCCCTTTGGTGGACGTCCCTTTGTTGTAAAGGAGAACCGTGTAAAGAAGATTCGTCAGACGTTAAACCAATTCAATTTTCCCAGAAAATCTCTTCTAGTATTCATTCATTCGTCTTCTAAGCTGCTTATCCTCCTGGGCTGTGGGAATTGCTGGAGCATATTCAGCGCTCGTTAGAGTGGAGGTCAGTAAACACCCTAGTCTGGTAGGAACCTATATCTTTAACTCAGGTCAAATTTGATTCGTTTTAATAATGACCAAATCAATGAAACCACCATAAAAGTACATTTTTAAAGCCTGAAATGATTTTTTTTTCCTAACATGACTCTAAATTTTCAGAAAAGAAATCAATTAATAACATGACCTACATATTTTTACTAAGATATTACAGAGTTCTGTACCTGCCAGGACAATTTTGATGTGCATGCAGTGATTAAATTACAGGTTTGTCAAAGCAGGTCTTGAAAATTAATAAAGGTTTTGTCAAATTTTGCATCTCCAAGTCTCCATTATGTATGTATTTGTGATGTTTTACATCATTTTTAATTAACTTTTTTGTAAACATGAAAAAAAACACACCCATTACCCACAAAATACTACATAACATAAAACTACATAACCAAGCCAAATATAATTATATACATAGAATGTGAGATAGATAATAGTATAAGTAACCAATAATTAATAATACACAAAATATTACATAACTAACCCATACACAATATTGTCTAAAATATATAATAGTACATAACTATGGCAAAAAGCCATGCATAATAATAAGCACAATATGTAACATGACTTTCTAAAAAAAAGGTAATTTCCAAAATACATCATTTATATTATACTATTCACTGTAACTAGCCTATATAGAATAATACACATAATACAATATATACCTGCTACCACAGCACAACTATTCAATACATTGTAAGTAATATGCATAATATTACATAACTATCCCAAAAGAACTCATAATCAAAGACAGTCATGCACAACAATTTCAATACTCAGTGTTCTATGTTTTGTTTATTTCCTAAGTATTAATAAGTCACATTTCCTCTACAGGGAACATAAAAATAGCATTTTTTGGCAAAATTTATGTTTAAAAATTAAAAATAAATAATAATAATAATAATAATAATACATAAAGTCAAACGTGTGCCATGAGTTTTTGCACAGCTGACATTTTACCTATTTTCCCCAATATGTTAAATTCAGTCAATAAAAACAGCAATTAAATCTTAAAAATCTTTAAAAAAAAATCTTAAGCACAAAATAATGAAACAAGCCACACATGAAATGCTCATGCTGGCTGGCCAGTTTATCAGAAACACCTACCATAGAGTTGTACTTTGTCCAGACTTGGTTTACAGTTATTGACTGTAGCTCATCTGGGCATGCAGAGTTTATCAGCCCCCTCTACCCCATCTGTCAATGGAAATGACCACCACAGGACCACATGGTGGACCATTCTCAGCACAGCAGTTAAAATGTTTGTGGCATGTTGTGTATCAGGCGTAGTGGAAACTGTACTTTGAGGTAAAAATGATTTAGCATTTATTGTTGTGTTCCAGGAAAATAAAAAGATTCAAAGTTTGTCAGAGAGACTATGAGGCAGTACATGGACCGGGTCAAAAATGACCATGTCCATACTATAAAGGGTTAGAACAGTATATACGAATGATTTTGTTCATTGAGGGCTTGTAGGGTTGAACATGTGTTAACACACCACATGAACATTGTTTGTGGGTAAACACGTTCAAATATGGCATTCTTTAGCTCGCCTTATTCTACTCTAACTCTCACAAAAGTAATCCTATATGAGTTGAATAACCCCCCTGGCAGCTGTTATCTAGCCAGGCTAAAGTACAGCCTCTATATGGAGGGGTTAGTTTTAACATCATGTTCGAACTACACCTCCCAAAGTAAACAATGCTGTCCATATCTTCTCATATAAATTCAGAATGCCACTTTTTTTGAATGTTTCTACTCAGAAATCCATCAACATATTATTATGAAGTGCCATCAAGCCAATTCTGACTATTCCCAGTGATAAGGATAGTGTCTTTACCAAAATATACCATCTTCTGTTTGGGTTATAAGGCTATTGAATGGCCAGCTAATGATTCTTTTAGCTGTATCCATCCGACTTGTAGCTGGTTGATCTCTTCCTCTTTTACTTTCAGCTCTTTCAAGCATAAAGGTCTTTGTCAAAGATGTAGTTCTTCTGAGAATATGTCTAAAATAAGAGACCTTGTGTTTGGTTATTTGAGACTGGAGTGAGGGGTGAGGCTCCAATGGTTTTCTCGGCCATCTAAGGTACTATCAAAAGTCTTTGCCTACAACAAGGTTCTATATGTTTTTCATGTCCTTCTTTTTTATTGTCCAGCTCTCACATCCGTAAAGAACCACAGAGAAGGCCACATTTCATCAACACAATATAGATGTAGTTCACAGTGTTAACCACAGAGAAGTGTTATTCTTGAATTGAGTAGTGAAGCCCTCCTCATCTTCAGTTCTGAAAGACTCTGAGATGCTTTTTTATACCCAGACATGTTACTGACTTGTTGCCAATCAATAATCAGGTGTTTTTTTAGCATGACACAAATTTACCACCCTTTTGTTGCCCCCATTCCAACTTCTTTTGAATGTGTTGTTGGCATGAAATTCAAAAAGGGGCATATATTTCAACAAAACACAATTTCTCTGTTTTAACATTTGATTTGACGTCTTTGTATAATTTTCAGTTAAGTATAGGGGTTAAATGATTTGCACATCATTGCATTTTATTTTTATTTACATTTTGCACAGTGTGCCAACTTTTTTGGAAATGGAGTTGTATTTAAAATATATATTTCTATTGGTTTATGCTGTAAAGCTTGTGTGATTTGTGCAACATTTATAAACATATTCGATTAACTGTGTTTGCATTTATTTAGCACTTTTAGTGACTGTTACAACTACCCCCTTTGTATATTACAAGTTGACCTGCCTATCGGGTAAGCTGTAACTCACTTTTGGATGAATTATTCATGAAATGAAGGTGCTGTTAACAAAGTTTAAGTTCTTTGTGTAGTAGAGATGCACAGGCTGTTTGCAGATAATATAAAAGAAGCTTATTCTTGCTCAAATCCTTTAAGCAAAAACCAAAAACCAAAGGTTGTGCCACGTTCTGCTTGGCCGCATTTGCCAGTAGCAAAGCCAATGGTGATCTTCATATGCTAGACCTTGAATGAACTTGAACAAGCGATGACCACTGACTTGCAAAGCTTTTTGGTGTAAGGCAAAAGCATAAGCGCTTACAAGGTCTTCAAAACACTAATCAGATACAAGGAGCCACGTTCTCACCGGAGACACATGGAGAAACGAAGCTGTTTACCTTCCGATTTGCTTGCGATGACCTTTTGCTAGCAGTTCATTGAGCAAGATATGCATCTTGTTGTTTTGACTTTGCGTCTAGTGTGAAATATTGACCATAAAATTAAAATCAATCCGGCTTCTCTCCTGACAAACAGTTTCCTAGGAGACATGGGGGTAATTACAGACATCTCTCATTGAAGCTTCTTTTTGAAGTCCCTTGAAAGTCCAGGCTTCATTTCGGATGCTGTTGGTGAGAGGCCAGCGAAACAGCTGCCTGGACAGGCAAAACATGCTCACTGCAGAGGGCCTTTCCACTAATCAAACATGACACTTCAAAAATCTACCATCTGATATTTGTCTTCATCAGGGCGGAATTTATTGATTTATTAGTTAGAAGGATCTACTCCGGAGAACGCTAGTTAAACATGCCATGTTGGGAATACTGCAGTGCTTCACTGCTGTGGGAGATTTGGTTGGATGTTTATGTTGTTACTCGAATTAGATACTTCTTTGCTTCTTTGCTTCCTGCAGTGTATATAGAATATCTGGAGGAAATATAGATCGTAGACAATCATGTTACATTCCTTTTGGTGAGTTTTTACAATTTACCTGATGATTTTGTTGCTCGTCATGGTCAGCTATGAGCATTTACTGGCCTTCCTTACACATAAGGGAGAGCAGGGTTGGTTTACGGATTGCTGTATATCCCAGACATACTCTACATTAGGATATTCCAACTAGCAGCAAACGAAAGTTGCCTAAAAAATGAATGAATAATGAATAAAATCTTTGGCCAACCAGCCCCAACATAAGGTTGGTTGGCACATGTGGATGGCTCAACATCAAAAGGCTATCGTTTCAAGAAAATAAGCAAGACGCAGAAATAATCCGAGCTTAAAATGTGACCAAACCACAGGCAGAAACATAAAATTGCCCAAAAAGCTTCCCAGCACTCTTAGAGGTTTTGTCAGCTTTAGGTAATTAACCCTTCAAATGTTTCATCGCTTCTCTTTGCGTAATTGTGATATTTTTGTGTTACAACATGTATACATGCAAAAAAATGTGAACTTTGGAAGCATTTTATGTGCTTTTGTCATTTTCACGCTGGTGTTTTGCATTGAGGTTAACCCTTAGAACCCAAAGCCGTTTTATAGTGGACTTCTAGCCCAGCCCAGAAACACAGCACAAATACAGAGCCAGATCACTTCATATGGCAAAATGGCATCAGGACTTACCCTGTGTGTTCAGAGTGACTGTGTGTAGATTTTAGCCCTGATTCGGTCAGTAATCCAGCTCAGAAAACCACCGTTCTGATCCTGCATTTATGCCTTACTAAATACCCCAAGTACCTCCGAGTCACTTGCGGTGGAAGTGTAGATCCCTGGCATTCAGACAATGACTAGAACTCAAATATAGAGTGACTTAAGCCTAAACTTGTTAAGTCTCTTCATTTTATGAGGCAAAAAGTTTGCATCATTTTTTTTGTCAACTAATTTTAAGTTTACAGTGCACACAGTACCTGTCCCTGCCTGTGTTAGTCGGCAAGCAATTGGATTACCAATCATATATAAACATAAATTGTGGCCTATTGAAAAAAATGATGGTACGTTTTCAAAATTCATCTTTGTGAATTACGTTCAAATCAGGAAACATAAAGGATGTGGAGAAGTGTGTTTATTATAGAGGTCAAGAAAACAGGACATTTGACCAGGGAGCCAAAACTGTAGCCTGCGACTGTATGTATTCATTTATCTGCTCCCTCGCTCTCAAATCCAGGCATGTATGAAGGAGTTTGCACTAAGGATTCAGTTTAAACTGATGCTGTTTCAACATATAGAATTGGCTCAGGCAGTGCAGACATGCCTGATATGCTATCAGACTGCACATGCTCTGGCAATGAGCGCATTCATTTGCTGCCAAAAAACAAGCCAACAAGTCAGCATAAACAATCAAAGTGTAACAAAGTTCTGAAGTTAACTTGGGTCTGTGAGGAATAGTCTTTGCACATACAGCGGCCAATAAAACTGCCTCCGTATGCCACCGGTTCGGTATGGTTTAGCTCACTGGGAGTTTGGCACGGAGGCTTTAAAATGGAAGATATAAACTCGGGAGTTTTGCCAGTTGCATCATCCGCAGGCAGTTAGCTGGTGCGGTGTGCGTGAAGGGCAGGAGATCCTGCTCAGCCTACATAAAGAGCACCTCTGCAACTCACAACTCGCAACTGCACGGATAATCTGCCTCGTCCTTTAACCCTTGGGGGTCTTAGTATAGCTTAGCTATGTTTCATGTTAACCCTCCTATTACATTTGTTACATTGTTGTTGCCTGCAGGTCAGTCTTCATTCTGTGGGGCTAAATCTTCACAAAACAAGTTCATTTGAGCCTTATTTGCAATTACTTACCCATCAACAATTTACCTTATTTACCCTAAAAAAAGGCATTTGTTTTTGTAACAAAACACATTTCAGAGCACTTTGGGGGTTTCATCCACCCATCCATTATCTAAGCCGCTTCTCCCTCAGGGTCACTGGGGGTGCTGGAGCCTATCCCAGCAGTCATCGGGCAGAAGACAGGATACACCCTGGACAGGTCGCCAGTCCATTGCAGGGCAGACACAGACAGTCACTCACACCCAGGGGCGATTTAGCATGTCCAATTGGCCTGACTGCATGTCTTCAGACACTGGGAGGAAACCCACGCAGACACAGGGAGAACATGCAAACTCCACACAGAGAGAACCCCGGTCACCTGGCCGGGGAATTGAACCCAGCCCTCCTCGGTGTGAGGCGACAGCACTACCCACTGTGTCACTGGACTTTGGGGGACTTAGTTTTTTCTAAGTAGAAGCCATAAATTCTACTGCATATTTCTAGCATGTGTGCAAGATACAGCTGTTTAATTTGTGTTTGACATCACATGAAGTCAAAACTGAGCCTTATGTTACAAATGAAACTAGAACAGTTTTGTTCATTTTTCTTAATTATTTTGTGTGCCCTGGGGTCGAGTCTGGGTCCATCTGGTTTTCCTTTTTTTTGTTGCATATCAGTTTCCTCTTCAGATGAAAATTCCTCATGCTCAAGGGATAGAATTAGGCTAGTAGTAGTTAAGGTAGTTAAAGTGTTAAGGTAATGATTTGGTTATTTCTCCAGGAAATTAATGGAAGTGTTTGCAATGTCCCCACAATTTGAAGAAACAAATGTGTGTGTGTGTGTGTGTGTGTTTGTGTGTGTGTAAAATGTTACAAATTGTAATAAACTCCACACTGTGTTGCCCCCAGTCTTTTGCCATTCTGGATTACAGATTCAAATGCAATGCGTCTTTCTACCAAAATGGTGTTAAGACCTCATGAAAACAATAAAGTTGATCGTCTTCATTTTACATGATCACTGTTAATGAAGCCAAGTGTCATGAAAACATTATAAAGCGTAATGGTATTCTGAAAACACTGAAACCTGAAGACCTGAGCACGATAAGAGGGTTAAGTTTTAACATTCTGTGTGTTAAATTGCACAACTATATTAATATTAAGTGCATAATGAATTACATTCATTCTGACCCAGTCTATACCAGCCACTTCAGATCTCTTTTCGTTTGCTTCCATTTGCCTTATTCAAGGCAGAAGCGAAGGAGCACCATACTTGCTTTGACTTTTATCCCTTAGATGTCTAGAGTTATTATTGTTGTTTTGATAGTGCTCTTTAAAAAAAGGTGTCACAAGGGATTCTTTGAGCAATTCTTTAAAAGACTTAAAAAAAATAAGTTCAAAAAAGAGATTTGTGATTGGGGCAAAGTTCTAAATGTTCAAAGAACTTTCATATAATGGAAAGGGTCTACAGCAATTCTCCAATACAGTAGAGGTTCTTTGGATTTTAAAAAGGTTCTTCCGACTCACACATCTCAAATACAGAAATCTCTCTAAAGAACCCATTTAAAGGTTTATTAGGGAAGCTGAAGTGTATTTTCTGTGGCTTTGAACAAAGAGCCCTTTATTTTGAGCAATGCACTCTATTACAGTGTCACTATACATTAATTACTATATAATTGCATTGTGCAGAATGTATTTATCATGGGGCTACATAATAAATCACCTTGACATTCAATTTACACGCTATATAAACATGTTTTAGAGTTTTCATGTTTTTAATGTTAAAGTGTCAAAGCATTTTTGTCAAATTACTAGCAAAATAAGACTATTTACATACTATAAACAAAGTTTCAATCAAATTCAAATCATAGTACAACACTATCTTCTAATATTAGCACAAATTATGTTTTAATTTAAAAAAAAGGTATATAATGGTGTTTTACGGTTCAAACACACAGGAAGGTGCTAAAATGTGGTGACTAAACTGCAGCAAGCAGGTGTTAAATTCAGGTTATATTTTGATAGGAACTCTTGCTGCCCCTCTGTAGATGATAGCATTTTGGCAACCCCCATGTTACAGGGTCCATTGTTGAGCAATCAGGTGAAGATAAGGCAAACAATGCTAATCACATGTCAGGGGGCTGAAAGGACAGGGAGATCAACAGGGCCACGGCTGATAGCGAACCTCAGACATGCCATCCTCACCCGACCCTGTCCTCCAGCTTCACTATCAGCCTCCATGCAGGAGGACAAATCAGACAGGAGGGAATCTCTCCTTTCCCTTTGCTAAAAAGCTTCACAGCAGCAGATAAATCAGCCTGTCTCATCCTGCTCAACTCCAAAAAGTTTCCCTCTCTGTTTTCTTCTCAAGTTAACAGACAGAAAAAAGAGAGAGGAAAAAAAACAGTAAAGCGTGTAGAGTTATCAACCCAAGTGAAGTCCCCCCGGTGATCAGCAAGATCAGCGTACCTCAGGAAACTTTCAGCTCAACTGATGGGATCTTAGCGCCAGTGCTTGAGGAAACAAACAATGGAAAAACAAGACAATGTATAATACAGAGAATGCCATTGTGCCGGTGGCATCATGATATGAAACCCGATTTGCTGCATGTTGTGCAAAGCACGAGAAAAAGCTTCTCTGAAGACTCTTATCAAAAATAGAATAGAAATGCCCATATAGAATGTCGTCTACCAGTCAAAAGGCTTTCATTTTGGCGATTCCCACATTTTATAAAAATAGTAAAATTGTAAAAAGAAAAAAAAAAAACCCGTAAAAAACTGTAAAAACTGTAAAAAAAGCCTGTAAAATAGCAAAATAGCAAAAATGGGATTATGCATTGACTGACAAATCCAAATCTTCTATGTTAGATTCTGATTTTTTTGGGTTTAGGCTTGATGAAGCTCCCAGAAACAAAATCGAATTGTCTTATAAACAAATCTCAAGCATTTAGCTCAAACATTGTAGTGTTTTGAGGCTAAATTCGACCCAAACCTGACAAAGTTCTGTTTGAACCTGACCCAAACTAAGCTGGGCAAAATTCTGTCTAAATCAGGCTTATTATAGTTTCACAAATTTCTTTTTATTTAGCTTTGCATTTTGATTTTTGATTTCAGTTTAATTTCACTTATTTTTAAGGGTGAATGTTTTTTTTTTATTTTCAGTTGTACTGTTATTTTTAGTTTTTACCAGCTTTCCTTAAAGACTGTCAAAATCATAAGGGATCCACTTCTAAACTCTCTTTATCATGTTTTTAATATGAAAATAAATTCGACTAAATTCCGTCCAAACCTGACTTGACCCATGTTAGCACATTTTGGGTCTGAAACTGACCTGAACCCAACAAAAGTCTGTTCTTGCTCAAGGATACCTCATTCATGTGCTGCTTTCCGGTCCCTAACCTCCAGCCCATGACTGCCCCCAATATAGAGCAGCACCTAGCAGAGGATGGTTTCGATCCATCGACCTCTGGGTTATGGGCCCAGCACGCTTCCACTGCACCACTCTGCTAGCTCATGATTGTCTTTGTGGAGAGGTGTGAATTGCTTTTACAGCAGGTGGTTCCCATCTGTCTGTTTGTTGCTCGCTAGCAGCTCAACACAGAGTTAAAACACTTCATACTCAGAGAGCCAACAGAGTCCAGTCAATCTGATGAAGGACAGTTTATTTGACCACATTAACTTATAAAAAAGTACAGTAGAATCAACATCACCAGCACACTTGTTTTAACATAATAAAGCATTGAGTAGCCACACTAGGCACTGGATAATAACTACAAGTATACAGGGCTGCTAAAAGTAGAGATATTTGAAATGATTAAACAGCTGACACACATAAATGCACTTTCTTTTGTGTAATATGAGTGTTTCTTTTGAGCTGATACGCACTTACTGTCCAGAAAAATGGACTAAATCTTTTGTACAGTTCTGTAGGTTCATTGGTCATTTTTAGATAGTAAATGAAACAATAGTAAATACAATATAATGTACATTTTCACACTCTGAATGATGTTGTTTACATCTCAAAGATTCAATTATGCAGCAATTGTGAAAATTGGACTTCTTTGAGATTGAAGATGCATTCATTTAAACGTAGGCGTGTCCACATTTGACAGGTACCGTATTGTTCTTTAATCACAGTGTCAGTGCACTCACGGCGAGCTAGATTATATCCTACGAGCACTCTGGATCGCTACCATTTCCTCATTTCTTTTTCTAAACACAACATTCACCCTGCATAAATCAGAAATTACAGCTGATGGTCCATGCTGATGGTTCGCCACCCGCCCCCTACGACCTGACAGATTATCCCTGAAGAATAGCGATAATTAACGGGTTAGGGACCCTGCTAGATCAGGTGTACATCACACGGCAGCTTTCATATTCATCACAGTGGAAAAGGCAGCAAGAATAATTTTGCAGTGTGCGAGAGATCTGCAGTAGAGAGTCATCATTCATAAGGGGTTGGAGGGGTGGAGGGTGGGGGGAAGGGTTGGCAGACGTACGCCCATGGCATCAGAAATCACATCTGCAATATTTCACTGGAGACACACTGTACTGTATGTAGCATTGCCTCAGATGTGCCAGTATCACTCGTGTGGCAACAGGGATTTAGTGGCGGTTTCAGTTGGAACAATTTCACAGGCACGGTATAGGCCCTGTGAGTAACACTGAAACATGCATGCTCCACTAATGAGTTAGCAGGGATTACAGCCAGGGATTAATCCAGACCAGAGGTTTCATTTAAAGAGATGGCGCTGATGAATCAGCCTGCTGACCGCACACAGGTGCTAGCAGGCTTGATAGCTCAGTAGCAGATATGCAAGGCATAGGCCCTTTGCTTATATCAACCATAGTCTATTTCAGCTGTTATGGGGTCTGGCAATAAGTTGTTATTGGGTTGGAAAATTTGGTCCGAACCTAAATATAAAGCGTAAAATTCCTGTCAAAGCCCAAACCAGCACATGGCATCACATTTTGAGTCCAAACTCAGCCCAGGCCCAAGACAATTCTGTCCAAAACCACCTCGACTCTTCATTACATTCTGAAGCAAAAACCGACCCAAGCCCAAATTCTGTCTAAATCAGGGTAATGATAATTTAGAAATTTCATTTTTGGTTAGTTTTGCATTTTGCAGCTTTTGATTCAAGTTTAGTTTCGGTTACTTCTAAAGATGATCCATCCATCCATCCATTTTCTAAGCCGCTTCTCCTGCTTCTGGAGCCTATCCCAGCAGTCATTGGGCGGAAGGCAGGATACAGGTTGCCAGTCCATCGCAGCTTCTAAAGATGAATTATGTTTTATTTTTATAAATTTTTATTTTATTTTTAGTAATAAGGAATAGTTTTAGGTTAGTTTTTATTTAGTTTTAGCTGTAGTCTTTATAAATTTTTTTTAGCAGCTTTCCTTTCCTGTCAAACACATTTTAAACTCTCTTTATCATGTTTTGGGTCCGAAACTAAATTCTGTCAAAATTCTGTCCAAACCCAACTTGAACCACAATATAGTGTTTTGAGTCCACATTCAACCCAAGCCTGACAAAGTTCTATTTGAACTTGACCTGAACTAAGTTGGACAAAATTCTGACCAAATCAAAGTTATTTAAGTTTCAAAATTCTTTTTTATTTAGTTTTGCATTTTGATTTCAATTTAATTTCACTCACTTTTAAGGGTGATTTTAAAAAAAAAACAGTTTTACTTTGGTTTTTATTCAGCTTAAGTTGTAGTCTTTAGTTTTTAGCAGCTTTCCTTAAAGACTGCCAAACACATATGGGATCAACTTCTAAACTCTCTTTATCACGTTTTGAATCCAAAACTAAATTCCGACTAACTTCCGTCCAAACCTGACTTGAACCACATTATAGTGCTTTGGGTCTGAACTCGATCCAAGCCTGACAAAATTCTTTCTGAGCCCAATCTGAACCACGTTACTACATTTTGGGTCTGAACCTGACCTGAACCCAACAAAAGTCCCCAAACCAAATCCAACCCAAACCATATTAGTACTTAACTTCACTTAAAGCCTGTATCAAAGTGTAATATGTAGGTATAGTTATAAGTGTTTACAATGATTTTATGAATTCATATATTCTTGCTTTATAGTGTCACCCATGTAATTGTAACTACTTAAAAGCAGTTACAAAAGTCAATGCTTGGCATTATAAGGCAATAGGCATTTCACATAATCCCATATTAAATTCTTTTAAAGTTCTTTTATTTTCAATTTTCTATCATATTTAGCAGTTACAGATGCTGCAGCCTACTCTCCCCGACCCTACTTCCCTTGTCCCTGCCTGACATGCAATTTTATTTGCAAGGCTGAATAAGGTGCAACAGCTCTTCGACGGTGGGACGGGTGCCAAAAAAGCAGTTATATGTAAAAGCACGCTCAAACTTAAAGAAGTGCAAGACAAACAGCAGGCGCTGCGACATATGGTGACTTGTGGAAGGTCTACTGGGAAAACGCCACAAAATACCCATCACCCAAACACACAACACACTCATTTTTATTGCTTTTTGTACTTCTACTTACTGCTAATCCTTGTTAGTGCTAAATATGGCTTCGTCATTATATGCTGCGATATTGCGGCGATAAAGTTTGATCAAGTCTCAAACTACTTTCAAAGCGAAAGATAAAGTGGCAGTGGCTGTGGTCAGTCTCTGTAACAGTATTAGGGAAGCTGGTCTGCAGGGATCCTGATACTGAGGGCTGGCAGAAAGTGCCAAAAGAACTGCAGGGTCGGCTGCGCTCTCCGGCCAAAGGTTGCGCCAAAGTTAATTACTGTGGACTGAACTTATTTTGCCAGCCTTGTGGGATTTCCTGCAGTTTGAAAATAAGGCAGTGACTCGTGAATTTGTGCCTTTTCCTCCTATTTTCTTTCTTTCTTTCTTTCCTCTATTTTCCCCTGCCTAAAGCCTCCACAATAGCTAAAGGTTAAGATGGGTTTTAATCTGCCAGCCCCCCCCCCCCTTCTCCAGTCATTTCATTTCACCTGCAATGTATTCTTTGGACTCGCTCCCCTAAGTCCCACCCCCTCCCCAACTCCCTAATTATTTTTCCTTTGTCTGAAGTAAAAGCTCTGTGGGTCATTACCCTCCTCTTCCACTTTTACCTAAGTCCTAGACCCTAACAGCAGATTCTGGGCTGCTCCAACAAAAAAAAAAAAAAAAAAAATAAGGAGGGGATTAAGTTCGGTGGCTTTGTGAACCATTGACACCTGAAAAGACTTTAAAGCAGGCAGCACTCAGGCCTAAAGAATTTCTCATTTTTGCCTCTCTAATTTGGAGATGGATTTAAGCATACCTCCGGGATTAATCAACCCGACGGCCTCAGCAGTTTCTTTAAAAAAAAAAATAAAATAAATAAAAAACACGGAGCGCTTAAGCGCAACCCTTCAGAGAGAGATGGAACCATGCGGGTGTGAAAAGTGATTTTCTTGAGGGACGGGATACAAATATCCTTATTTGCATTCGGAAAATCCGTCAACTTTATGAAATGTTTAGCAACTGAAGCAGCGCTTGTGTTGATGTCACAGCACAATTTGGCTTTTAATAGGACCGGCAGCTTAAGCAGGGCATTACATCTTTCCTTCCTCTTGAAATTGTCACTCCGTAATCCCTTGGCAAAGAGTAATGCAGCTAGATTAGTGGCCCGGCCCCAGATTTCTGTGCGATCGTTTGAGGGGCCTGAAGAAAGATCGCTGGGATGTTTCCTATGCGATATTCCATAAGTGGCATATATGCATGGCACATTTATCCAGAGTGGACATCTAGCATACGTCTGCGCAGATATTTCTAAATGCAACGATGACCAGTGCAGGAAAACGCTTAGGGATTTAATAACACAGAGCAGACTCTGTCCATCTGGGGGAGTTCAGAGGGGGGGTCATTAATCCGCCTGGATCATATGCACCGCCAGCCATAGTAAGAATGGACATTTGACAAAAGGAGCTGTCTAACTACTCCAAAAGCTCGTTCTTCCATTTCACATAAATCATGAAAGATTAGTCCATTTCCAGCCAGTTTTTACCAGTATTTGAAGGCCTTCTAGGCTTTATGGCTGTACAAATCGCATGGTCCACATGAGTCGCTCCCATTCAAAACACAAACAAGATTAGTTCAGCATCTCTAACAATCGCACTGCAAATTCCCTAACTTGCCTAATTGCTTGATAAATAGCTTATAGCTTATAACACTTTCCAGCATCTTTATCTGAAGCAAACAGTCAGAGGCTAATGGGGGCTAATGTTAAGAGCTCTAGAATCTAAATAACAATGTGCTGTTAAGTTTATCTTGAGAAGTACTTTGGATTCTGACACTTTAAAATACCATAAATATAGCTTAAGCACAGCACTCTGCCTCTCCTGCCAACCCTGCATAGAACACCATCCGACAGCATGTTTTACTCAACCTTTTCATTTTCGTAACGTACTGACTTGAAACAGACAGTCTCTAAGTCTTTATGCCTCTCGGCTGTCGTTTTCTCTTGAACTCCCCCTACACACTCCTTCCATAGTCGCCCAGCAAACGCAACGTGACAAAGTCTATTGAGAGGGCCGTCTAATAAATTTCTCCCCCCGCTCGAGAGATGTTGCCCTGGGTCGTTGGGAGCTGCTCTCTTGCCAACACCAGAAATCTCATTCTGCTCGTGGAGGCCGGTCAGCTTCCACCGATTCCCTGCGCTTCACTAGAGCCTGGACCACTCACACCGGGGACTCTGAGGTCCTCCGGGAGTGGATATTTGGAATTCAGCCCCCCCCCTATCACGCAGCGCTGCAAAAACACATGCAAATGAGCAGCTTTCAGAAGTTTTCAATCTTATCAGGGGACTTGACTCGAACTTAGAAACCCTCACTGTCATAAACAAGAAATCCTTATAAACTGAAGTTATGTAACATTATGCCTTGCAGCGCACCACGTTATGACTCTGGTCTTCTTCTTTATATTATTGATTTATAAATTGCATTACAAGCATAACAATTCACCTGAACATGGTGACTTCATTTTTACCCAAAACTAAATTCTAAAGCTACTTCCACACTAAAATGTCATATTTCTCCATGTAACTCCATGTCACAAATAATTCTGAATCAAGCTGAAGTGAAATTCAGTGGGGAACCCTCAAGGCCTAAGCCGTCTTGGCCTTCAGAAGGCCTAATGAGAAAATATACATTGCTGTATTTATTTATTTATTTATTTATTTTTTGGTTGAAACAATTAGGTTGAATTCAAGAAACACCTAAAAGTGCTTAGGAACTGACAATGAAATCAGTCAATCATGGTGTGATTTACAAAGCTTGGGGGCAATTTTGTGAGAACAAAGGTCATTCTTGGCCTCCTGCAAGTCATATGTATGCCATTGACCAAGAATATGAGCAGGCAACTCAAGCAAGTTTCAGTTAGTTGTTAGGAATGGAAAACAGTGGTGGCAGCTCTATGGGACTTTATAGAAAAAGTCACTATAAACATTATAGACAAAATACAAAAATATAATTCAAATGTGATAAAATATGCGTTAGTGCCTGTTCTACATATACAGTGGGTTGCAAAAGTATTCATACCCCTTGAACTTTTCCATATTTTGTCACATTACAACCACAAACATAAATATATTTCACTGGAATTTAATGTGAAAGACCAACACAAAGTGGTATACAATTGTGAAGTGGAAAGAAAATTATACATGAATCAAAACATTTTTTACAAATAAAAAACTAATAAGTGCGACGTGCAAAAGTATTCAGCCCCCTTTTCCCTGAGTGCAACCAATTGCATTCAGAAGTTGCCTGATGACTGCTAATGACTCAAAAGGGTCCACCTGTGTGTAATCTAATCTCAGTACAAATACAGCTGCTCCGTGACGGCCTCAGATGTTGGTTAAGAGAATATTGGGGAGCAAACAGCATCATGAAGTCCAAAGAACACACAGACAGGTTAGGAATATGGTTTTGGAGAAGTTTAAAGCAGGCTTAGGTTATAAAAAGATTTCCCAAGCTTTGAACATCTCACGGAGCACTGTTCAATCCATCATCCGGAAATGGAAAGAGTATGGCACCACAGTAAACCTGCCAAGACAAGGCCGTCCACCTAAACTTACAGGCCGAACAAGGAGATCACTGATCAGAGAGGCAGCCAAGAGGCCCATGGTGACTCTGGATGAAATGCAGAGAGCCACAGCTCAGGTGGGGGAAACTGTCCACAGGACAACAATTAGTCGTGCACTACACAAATGTGGTCTTTATGGAAGAGTGGCAAGGAGAAAGCCATTGTTAAAAGAAAACCATAAGAAGTCCCGTTTGCAGTTTGCCAGAAGCCATGTTGAGGACACAGCAAACATGTGGAAGAAGGTGCTTTGGTCAGACGAGACCAAAATAGAACTTTTTGGCCACAATGCAAAACGCTATGCGTGGCGGAGAAATAACACTGCACATCACTCTGAAAACACCATCCCCACTGTCAAATATGGTGGTGGCAGCATCATGCTCTGGGGGTGCTTCTCTTCAGCAGGGACCGGGAAGTTGGTCAAAGTTGATGGGAAGATGGATGGAGCCAAATACAGGGCAATCTTGGAAGAAAACCTGTTGGAGTCAGCAAAAGATTTGAGACTGGGGCGGAGGTTCACCTTCCAGCAGGACAACGACCCTAAAAATAAAGCCAGAGCTACAATGGAGTGGTTTAAAAAAAAGAATATTCATGTGTTAGAATGGCCCAGTCAGAGTCCAGACCTAAACCCAATTGAGAATTTGTGGCAAGATCTCAAAACTGCTGTTCACAAACGCTCTCCATCCAATCTGACTGAGCTTGAGCTGTTTTGCAAGGAGGAATGGGCAAGAATTTCAGTCACTAGATGTGCAAAGCTGGTGGAGACATACCCTAAAAGACTTGCAGCTGTAATTGCAGCAAAAGGTGGCTCCACAAAGTATTGACTCAGGGGGGCTGAATACTTTTGCACGTCGCACTTATTAGTTTTTTATTTGTAAAAAATGTTTTGATTCATGTATAATTTTCTTTCCACTTCACAATTGTATACCACTTTGTGTTGGTCTTTCACATTAAATTCCAGTGAAATATATTTATGTTTGTGGTTGTAATGTGACAAAATATGGAAAAGTTCAAGGGGTATGAATACTTTTGCAACCCACTGTATATATATATATATATATATATATATATATATATATATATATATATATATATATGGACTTTTTTTTTTTACAAACTTCAACTATCCATGTCTAGAACAGCTAATCTACAACAGCTAAAAGTGGAAGTGTGCACCACCATTAGCTTACAGTTTTAGAGTTTTGACAATCATGATTTAAACTAAAGGCCTAGATCATATTTTACTTTGCGTCATGTTTATCTTCACTTACTCTACCGCATAGTTTTTGTCTTGGACCACTGGAGGTTCCTGTCTTCCCTCCTACAACATTCTGGAAATTTCTTGGATTGGAAACATGTGGCATTGGTCATATGGCATGCGGACATATGGCCTTTACTTTGTGCATTTATTTCCTTAAAAATGGACCGCTAGAAATGGTCAGTCAAAAAAATTGCTAATGTTGCCAACAATTAATGAATATGACCCATCAGGCAAATGCTAAGTGGTTGCCGCTGCCTTACATTCATTCTTAGCTGCATTGGCACGTTTGGTTGAGCTATTTCTTTAAAAAACAATGCACTGTTTCAGAGACATAAGCTTTTCAAAACACAAAATCATGTCCGTAAGTCGAGTCGTATATGATGCTAAGCAAGCAGTTGCGCCCCCCCAAACCCCCCCACCCCCCCACCCCCATTTATGTTTTTCATTGAATTAGTGAATGCTTCGTGACAGATCTGGGCTGCTTATTATCTTTCATTTGCTCCTTGACTCTGTCTTGGGTAGAAGATAGGAGAAAAAAAAAATAATAAAAAAATAAGCCCCAGCCAATATGCTGTTTCTGATTTAAAGCGGATTAAGCCGTGTTGTCCTAAGCTTCGGAGAATCCTCTAAAATATTCGCATTGGCAGACCTGGATTAGAAAAAGAAACAACAGTCATTTTTAGCATGTAGATGGGTTATTTGCTTCCTCAAACCGCTGACATTTCTGACGGCGCTCTGCATCTTCCTTCTTCCCTCGCACAGTCCTTGTTCGCCGTCCTCATGCCATTTTTCTTCATATATTTGACAGGGAATGTGCATCGTGTCCGTGTCCCATCTAGCTTAGATTAGATATATAGTTTTTAAAGCAATATAAACCGGAAAAAGCTGCCAAGCCGCTAGATTGGCTGTTAACTTGGAACATGTAGCTCCTCCGCTGGGCCTTGCGCATTCCTATCTCTACATTTCCACAGTAATCTGTACTAAGATGCGACTTTGCGTCCAACGCGCGCAGATCAGAGGGGTTTTAGCTCGAGATGTTGAACTGTTAGGCTTCTTTTGGAAGTACGCAATCTACACGCTTTACAGTATTAGCTAGATTAAAGCTTCTCAAATCCATTAAATGAGTGGATTCTACTAAAAAAAGGGGGGTTAGTGCGTTTAGAACCTCAAACTCTTTTCATTTTACTCCCTGTGCATTTAGGTTGTGCCACGGTTGATTCTGCCTTAATGCAATCTCTTCAAATCAGGTTTGAATGATATGAATGCTTTTTGGCTTTCACGTCCTCCTTTTTTTCGCTGCAAAATAAGCGTTCTTCAACTGACTCACGCTGACTAGAGCAAGACTTTCGGCTGCGTCAGCAGTCAGCAAGAGCAACGTGCATCAGCAGTGTCAGAGAATGAGCTTGAGTCGTGCCACAATTGCATCACAACCAATACATCCATTGTGCTCAAGCTGCAGTATGACTTTTTCTGGAGAGATCCGAGCAAAATTTGGTCCCATTCCAGCTCCATAAGGCCTCTCGCTAAACCATGGTGAGCACACTTTGTTACAAATGGACTCTGCCAAAAACAATTGGAGCAGTTGGTGGCTAAATATTTGGTGTGGCATGAAATTTATCAGAGTTTGACTGTTAGACTCCTGTGAACCATGCAATGAGCATGCCTTCACTGAAAAAGGCACTTACATCAGGCGTCCCGGTGCTTTTATAATGCACCCCACTGATGAAGCACCTCCAGGCCGAGAGGAATTTCACTACTTGTGAGGAATGTGGGGAAAATCAGCAGGACTTTCTTTTGTGAAAAATGAAGCAGGTCTCAATGGGAAGCCCACAGCTTTAAGGCTGGATGTTTAAGAGTACAGTTTAAGGCCCCAAGCTATGCTGAGAACTGGACAGTACAGCAACCAAATTGCAGCTTAAATGTGCAAAGTAATGAAGCACATGGATGGTATTTTGCCATTTCAGGCAAACGTTCAGCAGTAATACAAAATATCAACCTCTTATTATAACTTTGTCACTCTTCATCACAGCCTTGTGTTAAAATACAGCTCCTCTGGAGCATGGTGCTACATTTAAAGCAAAACTTCTGCATAATTAAATTGTTGAGATGTAAAAAGTCATTCAAAGTGATTGAATGTGAAATGATTCATTGTAAATAAACCTACCTACAGTGGTAGTGATAGGAACCAGAGGTCACAACATCTGCAACACAAATATACCCCTTTTTATTTGCTGTCCGAAATGACCAGTGATCCTATACCCAACCTGAGTTTTTACATTTAATGTTGATAAAGGTAAACGAGTGATAAATCCAAAGCAGTACGTTTTCTTTGGCTACTACTTTGCCTCACAACACCACAAATTCACCACAAATCCATTTACAAAAGTACATCTTAGGCCACAAACGTCTAGTAAACCTATCATAAAACAACATCTCAGACTTCAGGCAATGTACTCATAATCATTTTGTGTAAAAGCTTCCTGCCATGTAGCTTTCAGGAGCAATAAGCACGTCAGATGTCTGGTTCCTATCACCGCCACTGTGAGCAATTCTGACCCAGTATGTTTTTCTACAATGGAGCATTTCCCACCAAACTACTCTGAATGACTGTATTTATATCTTAACCACTAAATTATACAGAAATTTGGAAACTGCAGGGGAAATTCCCTTCAGCGCAACAGCAGTAGACCAGCAGACAGTTTAGTTCTCACTACAATAAACTCTGCAAAGTGTAGTACAACAGACAATAGACAGACAAGCACACAGTCCTCAGCAGCAAAGATTGCCTTAGTCAATGGTGTAACTGTAAACTTAGATAGCAGCAAACAGTGTCACATGTTGTTGAATGTTTGGGTGTTTAAGGCTAATAGTAGAATTCCGTAGAATGGCCTGTAATTAATCTCATCAGTAGTACAGACTGAAGAAAGTGAGTCTAGTAAACAACCCAAACCTACAAATTCCATTTATGTATTATTTAATGTTTTACATGGCTTGAAAGCACCAGCTGTCCTATATATCATATGAGCATAACAGGACAAATGGACCGATGGAAATAAACCAAAATTACAGAAAAAAAATAACATATAAAAGTTAAAGTGCAATTCCATTGTTTCTCCCACCTTTCTATCACACATCTTACATAATTAAATCATTAATATGTAAACAAAGTTATTCCGAGAGATCTGATGTGAGATGTTCTATTCCAGAGAAACTTACCAAGCCCAAATTTTCACAGCAGCGCTGATGGGAACCAGACGTCTGACATGTTCAAGGACTCTGAAACCTCCCTCCACAGACAATTAATACAGGAAATATGCATTGCCTGAGGCCTGAAGCCTCATTTTCAGACAGTTTTGAAAGAAAACTTTGGACCAAACTATATTTTTAAAAAATTATTCATGTGGAAAGGTAAATGTAGGGTGTTATAATGCAAAGTAGTCTTTAAAAGAAACTTTGTTTTTAGGTTTACCAAAAACTCAGGAGGGTCATCTGCTCATTTTGGATGTACTTGAGTTGCAGACAACATGACCCCTGGTTCCTATCACTGCCACTGTAAAGAAGTACAAGTTGGTAAGTTTCTCTGCAATCAACCATTTCACATCAAACTACTCTGACTTTGTTTACATCTCTACCACTGAATTCCTCTTTAAGACAGTCCTTCTCCTGAAAAGTTATCATATTGGAGATGATATATCATATGCCTGGGAAATCCCTCCTGTGCCTAACCCACACTATCCTGCACTATATCCTAATGCACGGACTTGAATCCTAGCGAACCTCAGATCAGCTCTGTTACTTGCTGAGACCTGAAACATATGGAGTGTCTGAGACCCCCCGCGCACCCCACCAACACCCCTCCTCTGATGGAGCATGGCAATGCACAGGTGCTCTGTTAACCCACGGTGCCCTGTCCCTCCGAGCCGCTGACATCCTTCATCACGGAGGGCTCCAACACCTTCAGCATCGCCCGCTGCGCTCTGCATGACTATGAATCTCCAGCACTGGAGGCAGGCAGGAAGCTAGATTAGATAGGGATTTCTTTTTTTTTTCCACCATCACACACAATTTCACAGGTGGAGAGAGTAGTGAAGGAGGCAGGTGAACATATCGCCCTGCATGAAGCAGGCCCCATCGCATGAATTTTTCCAGCCTGACTGCCGGCCACTGTTTGGGCAAAATTTCACCTCACCCCTGCACTGAGGCTTGAGAATATGGATTGAATATTTCATCATATTCTCTTCTCAGAGTGGACTTGAGGACTATGGATTTTCCAAGAGAGAGAAAGACAGAGAAAAAAACAGAAGAAAAACATATACTGGAATCTCAGGGTGAGCCATTTAGGCCCAATCCTGATTTTGATAAAAGGGGAATTTTGTCAATTTGTCAAATGTTCTGTGTAATTCAATGGCTGAGATGTAAACATTCATTCAAAGCCATTCAGACTTGGTTTGATTTGAAATGTTTAATCGTAGAGAAATTTGGGGCTCTGATTTCTTTGCAGTGGTGGTGATAGGAACATATAACCAGTTTATTGTCTATAAAAAATGAGCAGTGAACCTACAAGTCTTAAAGTTCTGCGTGTATCAGTCCACCGTGCATGATTTTTACCAATATTTTTTAGGCTAAAACTTTCTCAAAACTATCGTGGCATCTGCCACTTGCTCCACATTACCGAAGGGGTGCAAAGCTGCACTAACTTTCCTCGAAAGAGGTATTTGTTGTTATTGATGTTGATGTTTAGTTTAATATGTGTGCGTTTGCTGGTTTTGCTTTAATGTGTAAGGCTGTGGGTTTAGTTAGTGTGGGTCGTGGGTCTACCACAGAGAGAAATCATGTGGCCAGAAGTGAACAAAACTAGTCAAACAAAACTAAACTTGAAGTTATGAATGTTGTGAGAGCGACCCCTGCTTTTTATCAGCGCAGTTTCGGTTTCAGTTTCCCAAATGCTTTAGCTGACCGCTAAACAGACATATGTCTCCTCACTATTCACCACCATCACTGTAATATTTTGTCTGACGAGTTTTCATCAACAGTCACAAAAGAAGGTAATAAGAGGGTCCAGAGGAGATCGTTCATCTCATACTTGACTGAGCATGTTGGGTGTATCTGCTCTCGTGGCTCTTTCAGTGCGGTTTCGGAGATCATCCAGTGTTGTGGAACCAACAGCGAACGCTCTGAGCTGTTGAAGCTTCAGTGCCCATAAAAATCAAGCTGTACAGTTATGACTGACTCACTCCTATTGAAGTGGAGAACCCAGGGCGCTTTCTGCTCAGAGGTCTCCATCTCCTTTCTTCCTGAAGGAGCCATCTTCCAGTGAAAGCAGGAACTTTATGACCCCCTCTTTCAATTAGAGTGTGATTGGTTCCTATGGGCGCCTCACGGTTGTAAAAATATGGCAATCGGATGGATCTTTTCAAATCACCCTGTATTGCTTAAAATTTCAGCCCACCCAACTTAACACAACTTCCCGTGTCCCTGTGCCTGTCACTGCATAAAACAACATAAACAGAACATTAAAACCAAATACTTAAAAAGTGTTCTGCCCTGCTGAAAAAGGATCATTAGAAACCATTTGGAATAAAGCCTAATGGTTTTGCTGTTTAATAGGCATTGGCTTAATGGTTTCCAATGGAGATCACAAGTTTTCCATCAAGCACCTTTAGATCCCATTAGGAAACCATCAAATACATTTAGAATCAGCTGTTGGTCACCTGTTAAACCATTAGGAGCCTTAACATTGTGATATTAACCCATTAAGAAAAGCCAAAACACATTACAAAACCATCAGTGAGCAAAAGAAGCACTTAGTGGTTTCAACAGGTTTTTTTCAGAAGGCTGTAACAAGCTTCAGTCTTGAGTTTAGTCTGAGCTTGGTGACTAAACTGATTAGATTTAAGCAGTTTCAGTTTCAGTTTCCTGTTGGTAGCTAAGCTTCTCCAGAACATTTCACATCCACTTTGAGTGACTTTGTTCACAAGTTAAACGAATTAAGTTTGAGAAATCGACAGAATCCCGCTTTAATGTAATTCTTCGTGGCCAACTGAGCCTACATAAGTTAAATCAGAGGCCGTTCTCCAAAATTCTCCTCACAGAAACGCCACGGTTTGGGATTCATTTTCGGAGCTCAGCTGTGGAGGCGCGAACCACAGCCAGTCAGCGGCGGAGTTCGCGTTCGGCTCCAAGAGCCGGTGATGCTACGCGTCGGTGGGAGGACGACGGCGAGGGGGGTGGGACGGGGTGGAGACTTCGATTCAGTTAAACGAACCGATTCTCTCGAAGTGACAGCTTTGAGAAATCGAACGTCCGAGTAAATGACTCATTGATTCGTGAGTCAAGTCAGCTTCATTCTCATCACCTTTGTCTCTGTGACGATGATCAATCGATTGATTTTTCTTAATTCCCTTCTTCCCTCCACTCGACTCTGAGAGCGAGTTTGAGTCCAAAGTGATTAGTTAAGTAAACTTCATTCTCCCCTCCTCCACATGAAACGACTCATCAAGTGAGTCAGTTGCAGTCAGTCGGTTCGACTTAATTCTAATATCCATTCAGTCTGATGTCCGTTAGCCATCACGTGAAACATTCGTTTTCTGACGTTAAGCTGTGAAAGAGTTTCATCCGAGCTGTACTAGGGGTCTCTTCAGTCAGTGCGATTCAGCGTGAACTCGTGAATCGGTTCGCGCAATTTGCGACGAAAGATCCGGTTGAAATGAACGACTCGTTGATAAGTCGCTAGGAGAGCGCGAGACTCCCTCTCTCAAACAGTTTCTCTCGCGCACCCAACGTACTCGCATCCTCTCAGCTCGGAGTAACGGTCGCCTGCTCGACGCTGAGGTAAGACTCCTTCGGTTTTATTTCAATTTTTGGGGGTTATATTCACTTTTTTTGTCCTGCACTTTGAAAGAACTAAATATCTTACACTACATTAATACGCCTCCGTTCACCTTGTGGGCTAATATCACTTTATTAGTCCGACTGCAGCCTGAGGTTAACGGTTATACGCGACACTGAGGGAGATAGCGTTACTCACTTCACCAAACGGGGAACGAAGATGTTAACTATACTTCTTTTATTGGTACAAATATGAGACAAAATGTATGACTGTCTTTTATCAACATTAACAGCTACTTAGTTAAGTTTTCAGCTCATGTTCTAACTTGCTAGCTTATATATATGTGTGGAGAACGTGATGTTAACCTAGCAATATTAAAGTGTTTTGGGGGTAATGACAGACGTGTGGGTTAGCCTAGCCCTGTTTTACAACGCTGGGTCTTTTTCACCGTTTAAGTCGCCGAGTTGCACATTCATTTGTTTTTGTGCGAGTAATTATGGCCAGTAATATTAACCTGCCGCGCTGAAAGTTTAGTGCTGCCTGCGGTGTGATGGAGGCAGCAGATCCCCTGAGAGGGAATAGACTGAAAAAGAGAATAAAAACTGAGTGAATTTCTCACAGAGTCAGCAATATCTCTAATCTCCAGCTTTTAATACAGGAATGCATTTCACCGTATTATTATTTAGCGTCTTTGCTTCAGGGCTGGCCCTGCTGCCTGGATGTAGGCCAGGGAAATGTATGCTAATTCTGCTGTTGGTATATTTTATCACATGTCTTTGGTAATAAATGTTCAGGGAGAAAGTCTTTAGATGAAGAAGATACCGTAATGTGGGTTTGAAAGGCTGACTGTACTCATGGCTGGCTGTGCTGGTAAATGCGGTGAGATATTCATGGAAGTAATTTGGGTTTGAGATGTTCATGGTTGTTCTTCTCGTTTGAGATGTTCAGGGTGATAATTTGCGTGTGAGATGTTGGTAGTTGAATTCTGAGTTTGAGAAGTTCATGGTTGTAATTTTGAGTTTGAGAGGTTGGTAGTTGTATTTTGAGTTTGAGATGTTGGTAGTTGTATTTTGAGTTTGAGATGTTCGTAGTTGTGTTTTGGGTTTGAGATGTTGGTAGTTGTATTTAGGGTTTGAGATGTTAGTAGTTGTATTTTGTGACTGAGATGTTCGTAGTTGTATTTTGGGTTTGAGATGTTCATAGTTGTATTTTGTGATTGAGATGTTCGTAGTTGTATTTTGGGTTTGAGATGTTGGTAGTTGTATTTTGAGTTTGAGATGTTCGTAGTTGTATTTTGAGTTTGAGATGTTGGTGGTTGTAGTTTGGGTTTGAGAGATTCATGGTAGTATTTTGGGTTTGAGATGTTGGTAGTTGTATTTTGGGTTTGAGATGTTGGTAGTTGTATTTTGAGTTTGAGATGTTCGTAGTTGTATTTTGGGTTTGAGATGTTCGTAGTTGTATTTTGGGTTTGAGATGTTGGTAGTTGTATTTTGAGTTTGAGATGTTGGTAGTTGTAGTTTGGGTTTGAGATGTTGGTGGTTGTATTTTGGGTTTGAGAGATTCATGGTAGTATTTTGGGTTTGAGATGTTCATGGCTGTTCTTCTTGTTTGAGTTGTTCATGGTAATTGAGTGTGAGATGTTTGTAGTTGTATTTCAGGTTTAAGATGTTCATGGTAATAATTCAAGTGTGAGATGTTCATGGTTTTATTTTGGGTTTGAGATCCTTGTGGTTTTATTTCATGCTTGGGGTGGTCATGCAAGTAATGGGGATGCTTATTTCTGGATTTCAGTTTTTCTGGTCCACTGCTGTTTTCCAGAAAAATGGAGAGGGAAAAGGCATTTATGAAATCAAATCATGTGCTTGAAATGGTTTTACTCTCAGCTCATTTTTGGGGGTGAACATATATGTCCGTCATTTAGTTATGGGTTGCGTTTAACTCTTATTAGTTTATTTTATGGCCTGAGTGTGGGGCTTAAACCCAGACATGTTCCTTCAAATTACATTGGAAGAAAGTATCTGATGTGTGGCAGACGAAATGAAAATTTGTACTAAAACGAGTTTGTAAATATAACATGTTGCGTGACTGTGAGACCATGCTGATAATGTTATTAACTACACTTTTTAATGTTTAATGCTGGCAAAAGGCTTAGTATAATAATTAAATAAATAAGTGCATACATATAAACATGTTTACGTACTCCCACAGGAACTTTACACATGAGTTTGGATCCTTTTAATGAATTCTGACATTTTAAAATGGCTATTTAATGAAAACAGGCTGCTGTTTCTTTCCACTCACTTTGGAACATTTGATATGACGTTTCGTATAACTTTCAAATTTTTCATTTTTTATTTATAAGAAATTTGACAGTACCGCCTCTGACTTTTTTAGGAGCAGTGTGCTTCCAGACCTTTAGTAGAGCCCCACCTCACAGCATTTAATTCTGTCTTGGCCTGGACTGGAAAGCACAACTTTAAAAGTACAACCCTGCATCATTCAGATGTTCAAAATAGCCTTTTATTTGTTATGTAAACGAGGAGTTTAGTTTTTTTTTTTTTTTAGTTTAGAGTTCAGTCAGCCAAGCTGAAAAGATGTCTGTATGCAAATTCTTTTTGCGTACTTTTGTATGCTAATTAGATCAGTGCCCGCTGTCACCTGACACGACAATGGCCCATAGTCAGCTGCGTTTGCTGCCGGAGATGGAGCTGGATAACATTGATTAGCAGACGCCTGTAATTAATTTCACCCCAGAGTGATTTATGAAGCCATGTGTAGTGCCATTACGTCACTAATGGAATTTTTCATGGCTATCGCAATGTCAAAGAAGAGCACTTTGAGATAGTTACAGCTGAACTGCTGAAAACACAGGCAGCCATTTCAAAGAAACTGCAGTTTCAAGAGAAAGAGATAGAGTTTCAGCATGTTCAGAGAATGATTTCAGCATTTTTTTGGTCTTTAAATGTGTCCAGATTTGGAAACAATGGGAGTGTATGTCCAAAACTCTTTTAAAAAATATTTATACCATCTGTTGTTTTTTTTCGTTCTAATCCCTTTGTAGAAGATGGGGCTATTTTTGTTGGCTAATTTGTGTACTTTTGGCTTTATTTAGTAATTCACTAAGACACAGATGCTTAGTAATTGGATTCATAAGTGGATATGAATGATTTCCATAATAGGGCTTGCGTTTCTACTATTTTTTTTGGTCGGCGCACTAAAAGCTTAGCCTGAGGGCCCCCCAGTAATGAAACTTTTCTGAGTAAAAATGTTTATTTTAAAGTCTTTTTTAGATCTCAAAGAATATAAATGCAACATGATGAAGATGGAGAGAGCCGATGCTAAAGCGATGAAGCACTGCTCTTTAAGATACACTGATCGTGGGCCTTGTTTCTTTCTGCCATCCCCGTCATCCCTATAGAAGAAATAGCCACAGAGTGAGACAGCTTTGGATGCGCTCCATATAGCTCACATCAGACAGTGACTGAGATGACAGGGCAGATCACAGAGAGGGAGGGAGAATTTGGGGGAAAAAATGGCATGGATGATGAAAAACAAACTTAAAACGGAATTTTAAATGCACAATGAATATTTCTGCCATTCAGGGCCTGTGCATTAGAATAAATAAGGATCGGCCTGCTCTCTTTGTGAATTGTGCGGTGTGTGCAGATGGAATACTGATCGTGGAGACATCTTGCTACCAGCGAGGTGTGTCAGAAGATCTTCAGCCTCTCTGTTAGTGGTAAAGTGATTTATTCGTCAAGCACATGGTGAAGGTGACCTCTAATGATCTCGGTTTTACATAGTAATCGCCGTGACCCTGCCGTCGAAGGTCAACCACTGATTAAGCACCATATTGTTGCAGCTAGTGCACATGTTCCATGGGTGTGAACCACAGTGTGATTCTATCTCTTGTGTGCAGGCGTTTTCTGAATGTTCCTGCTTTAAGTCACAGAGGAAACCACTTTCTATCCAACTTATCATGGAAGCCACCTTGATCTTGTCATTTTAAGATTGAAGACACTGGCCTGTAGAACTGGCTTACTCCTCATAGATGGTTTGATTTATGGTACACTTGTGAATGCGTAACTGAACCGAACAGTCTCCCCTGATGTGATCAGATACACGGTAAGCTGACGCACCCGTTTCTTCTGGACTTAATTAATCCACTCAAACCATCTAAAACCACTATCTTTCCCCATTTTCGCATGTTTGCCTTTTTTTAGAATTACAGATCAGTATCTGGATTGCTGGAAAGGCATGGCTATAGGAATAATCGAATTCAAAAATGCTGCAGAAGTGCAGCGAACTTGGCATTAATTTCTTGAACCCTTGGTGGTATGGTATAATTTCCATGCCTTATTATCTCACTGCTGATAACATTAGTAATAGAGCCCACTGAGAATGTCTGCAAGTAATGACTCCCACAGTTGGAGTTGTCAAGAATCACCTTTGGTTCTATATTTGGGAAAACTTCCAGTCGTGTTCTCGTTTCCCCACATTCGGTATAAACTGATAATGGCCTAACGCCATTAACTTGGGTTGCTCCTCTGGTGTCTTTGTTCTTTCAATTGATTATTCTCTCTTACTTCACAAGTCAATCTAAACTGAGAGTGGATCAGTAGACACAAATTACTCACTAGCAGAGCTTGCCAAGTCTGTTACACAAGAGTGACACAACATCCAGACATGCAGTGTTTCTTGTGAACCTCCTATATTATGTCAAGGCTGAGAAAAAACAGATTTCCAAAGCCATCAGAGTAAAGAGATGGTATCACAAGATGGTAGAGTGAGTATTACAGGTTGCACAGTACCGCTTTTTCTTTTTTGATGTAGATTCTGGTCCGATTTTTCCTATCGGCTTTAACCTCTTCAACTCCTTGAGAACACTGATGCTTCCAAAACACACTTCATCATATTCTTCATAACTTTCATATATCATAAGCTACATTTAAAACATGGGTGTCGTATGAGTCTTCATTCCAGTCAAATAGATGGGTAATGTAATTTAAACTGCTGTTGGAACAAAACCTTGTATCTCCAAAATGAGAACTTTACAGGAGAAGGAAAAAAACATCCTTACTTCTAATGTTTTTAAATATATATATATATATATATATATATATATATATATATATATATATATATCATTGCTGTCGGAACAAAACCTCATATCTCCATTATTGGCATTCAGCAGTAGATTGTAAGCATATAGCAATATGTGTAATCATAAAACACATTTTCTAATTTTAGGGGATCTTTTACAAAAAAATAAAGAAAATTAACATTTACATTTATTTAATGCAGTTACTGAACGATTTGCCTTACGATTTGGTCACATAAATTTAGATGGACAAAACAAAATGTACCCAGGAGAATAAGAGGTTAAATTGAGCTATTTTAATTTACCCATGCCACTTAAGATGGTCATCTTAAAGCACCACGCTCATGACACTGAACTGCCCTAAAGGAAGAAATAAACAGACATATCAGAGTATGACTTACTGTGCACATTTAGACTATTTAAACTAAAGGAATTGGAACTTTTTTGGTGTAACATTTAGCTGCTGATGTTGTCATCACATCACACTTGAACTGGATTCATTCTTTTTTCCACCGAGATTCGATCCTGTACCGATACTGGGTATTGGATCAACATTATCTCTAGGAGTACATGAGTTTACATGATCTTAACCCTGTAACCGTTTTGGAGGCCTGGGTCTTGCTTGTGACCTGGCACTTTTGGGTTGTGTTTACTTATTTTCTATCTGTGAAAAATCCATCATACTGATGGTGCTCTAAGCCAAAAGCCTATTCGCAGGAGAATTGCTGCTGCAGTGGACAGCCGAGTGTGGCCACAGAAAGGTCATGTGCTCCAGCCACACTCAGCAGTGAATTCAACCAATGTGTTCAGATTTCTGTATGGTTTGTGCACTTCATATGGAAGCCAAGCAGAGACCCTTGTGAAAAGAACAAACCCATTTCTTTTGTACAAGAGCAGCAAGACACGTGTGGACTAATAACCTGACAAGCCCGGGCCAGAAAGTTCAGCAGTCCTACGGCACCTTATGGCCTACAGACGGAGGATGAGCTGGGAAAAGGAGAATAAGGAAAAAAATCGGTTTAATCAGTGTCTTTTAACTTCTTTCTCCTTTTTCCTCGAACAACCTCATATTTTATCATATCAAAGTCATATTTTAATTCTACAAAATTCCTAGATGCTGCCACAGGCCTTCATTTATTTATAGCTGTACAGCTTTGGGTTTTCAATTCTATTTCTGTGGTTGTTAATGTCAATAAATGTCATTATCGATTAATTTGTTGATACATGCCCCCCCCCCCCCCACCTCTCCCTTTCTCTTTGTTGTGCAGCTTAAACTCTAATACCAGCAAAGGAGCAGAATCAAAATGTCAGACGATGTTGTGATTGCAATCAAGATGACTTAGCCTGACCTTTTAAAATGAAAGCATTGTTACCTTGATTGTAAAAAAAAGAAAAAAGAAACACATATTTTAAAGGCTGTACAAGGCGAGGGTGCAGGCATATAAGCACATACTGAGTTATTACTCAGAGTAGAGGTTTTTCATTTGGGTACCTGCATGTAAATCTTCCCCCACAAATTGAAATGTATTGCGAGGCTGTGATAGTTATGGAGCTGCCAGTCTGAAGTGCTGGTCTGCTGTGATTACCTAAGTTAAGTGCCAAAGTTTCAAGATGGGTTTGAGTCTGTGGATGAGTTAATGGTGCTGTCAGGCTGTTAAAGGCCTTGTGGGAAAAACACGCAATAAATATCAACGATGATGCGCGAAAAGTTCACCCTGACTTTGACTATAGCATCAACAACTCTATTAGCAGGGTGGGCTTCTGATCTGCGTATTTTGTCAGTGAGGTGGAAGTGACAAGCAAACAAACACACACACGTATACGCACACATAAACACAGCCAGTCTCGCACACAGTGAGGTGCATTTGCATTGCAATGGGGGACTGCATTCCAGTACTCGACCACAATGCTGAGGGGAAACTGCTGACCCGAGAGCTCCCACAGAGTTCTTTACGCCGAAAGCTTCAGTTCTCATGGCGTCTCCTCCCCTCACACAGGGAAAACCAAACAAAGACTCCACAATACAGGCACTAGATGACAGAGGAAACTCACAGACGGGACTGTAAACGCCAGTGCCACACACAAACCCAGGTTAACAGGTGCTTTGTGTCTTCTATTTGAATAGTGTGCATGGAGAGACAATGGAGACTCAGGCTGCAGTGAGTTGCGGGCCGTGGTTGAGTCCCTTCACGAGCGAATGAATGTCGCATACCTGAATGGTGTCTTCAGGACCACTGGTTTTTAGCACGTACAGCTGAATTGCTTTGTTTAATTCACAAAGCAGCCTGCTCCAAGACGACAGCACCTTAAAAAGCTTGCCATTTTTTACGCCTCCATTGAGGCTGAGCAGAAGAAGCAGAGTCATTGGCACAGTATTGCTTCCAGACCACATTATGGCCTCTCGCATTACGTAATTAAGAGGTCCCATCTGGTCTGGGCAGCGCTCCCTGACACTAATTGTGTTGGTGCACATGGCCATCCCATTCAGCAAAAAAAAAAAAAAAAAAAAAAAAAAATATATATATATATATATATATATATATATATATATATAAGGAACTCCAACATTTGAATCCATTATGTCCTACTGTTGAGATTAAGGCGCACATGTTGCACAAGAGATTAGTGGGGGAGGCTAGGGGGACTCTTGTGTCTAATAGGGGCCTAGGCTGCAGGATTACGCCTTGCATGGTATGGCAACCCACCGCATTAAGTATCAGCAGCCAATGTGTCACATGTTTCAGGCTTCTTCCACTTCGCTGTGCCTCAACAAGTGGTCATAAGGAAAGAATTATCACTTGCCGCTATGCCCAAGTGCATGAAGTGAAGCTTATGGTTATGTTTATCCAGTGGACTGGGTCAGTTGTGTTTTCGAACATGACCTGAAGCAGATTTCTTTCAGTGTCTTCCAACCGCTGATTCCTTGTGCCTCTTAAGGGGTGTAATTGTATATGGGCTGGTTGTAGATGGGAATAAATAGCTTTTTATAAATGGACGTGGAATGGATGTTTTCGATATGGAAAAATTATGAGTGAGATGAATAAATCAATCATCATTCTCCAGGAGCGTTGCAGGAGAAGTGATACCTTAGCATCCTAAAACCCAGCTGTCTAGACAGCCTTTTTCCCCCAAACAGACGGATCGATAGGTATCGATTACCCACTGTGCCCTGGGGAATGACACGAATTGGCTGCTTGGCCAGCTAGTCCACAGAATGGAAACAGGATCAGCTCTGATCAGCTCGAGTGTGCCACCCAGACTCAATTTGCCTTTACCTGATCCTCACTTTGCCTCTCCTGCCTTGCTGCTTGCCGTTGAGAGAGGGGCCGACCACAATCCAACATGGCATGTGTCTCCTTCCATTTTGCGCAAGTGAGATGAGGGGGTTCGGTCGCACTGTTTTCATTTCCAGAGCTCACTGATGCAGCCACTATATGAGAGCTGCTCCACCGATCTTCTAATAGAGTGCCGGTGGGGGGAAAAAAAAACGTCCGAATATCAATTCAGTGTAATCAAACATTTATTCAGCCACCACTATCCTAAGCGCCGTTATCATGTAAGATTAGCATGCAAAACATGACTGGCCTATTTAAAAAACCCAAGAGCCGGGTATATCTAGTTAATGGGCAGTGGTCCAGTGCCTTATTCATTATATGGGGGAACTGGGAGACAGTGTGTTGGTGTTAGCTGGCTGTGCCTTGCTCTCTGCTCTGCTGCGCCGTACTTCCTGCAGCAGAACTTGTTACCTGTCGCCGCCCGTGGCTGACATTCTTCTTCTCTCGCTCCTAATTGCCCCTGCGGGACTCATCAGGAGTGCTGTGCTGTCTGCTGTGTGGCAGGGCTATCAGCAAGGGCCACGCTTAGAGCCCCTGCCTCACACACACACACGCACGTTTGTTCGCTCACTCCCCTTGTCCTGCTGGCTCCCCGTGTCCTCCACAGGTGTTCCCACCCCCCCCCCCTCACCCCCCCCCCCCCACCCCCCCCCCCCCCCAAACCCCTGCCTGTCCGTCCTTTCGTACACCCCCCAACTCTGTCTTGCAGAGTCCCAAGAGACTCTGAGGGGACTGTGCCTTTGAGAATGGATAAAAACAAGCCGTTTAAAAAAAAAGAGAGAACAGCTGATGTCTCAAGGTCAGACTACATGCTAAGTTCTCTGAAAACAGCCATCACTTCTGCTAATTATTCGGTGTCTTCTGTGAACACGTTACCAGATTTATCCTTGTTATTGAAAGAGTCCTAATGTATGAGGCCTATGTTAAAACATAATTGTATCATTCTAAAGAAATAACATAAAGACCTTTTCTATTACACTAAATTTTGGAGTTAAACACTGTAATGTATAAGGTAATGGATAAAAAGCATCTACAGCAGAGGTCAGTAATAGGCAGACTCCGGACCCACATGCTGTCCTATGTGGACCTGGACCTATAATCGTTAAACTTTTGAGAATCATTTAATGTCGACCAGGTGGTCCTGTTTAAATCAGCATAACCTTTCTAGCCTTTATGGTACGGTTTTTGTGGCCCTTGAAACTCATAGATCAGTCGCATGCATTGTAAATATCACACGTGACGGCGAATCAGATCAGTCAGTCAGATCAGTGCATTACAGTGAGCACTGAGACTCCAGTGAGTGACGCACACACAGGTCGAGAGACAAGGCGTGACAGGCAGTCAGAGAATAAAAGGTGTTCTCTAAAATGAGAAAACTGACAACGTGTTGTTGAATTATCACTGAATTATGCTTAATTTGATTTGACAATCAGTTGTTGACTACATAAATTGTTGATATACCTACTAGGCTACTTCAGTTTACAGTACATGGCACTGAATCATGACGCAAGTTAGACATTATGACGTTCCAGATCTTTGCTTGAGGACCTTTTCTTTAACTGGACCTTATTGGATTTTAATTAAAGACCTCTGATCTACAGTATACATTTGAAACTCATGTAAATATATAATGTGCTCTGAACAACCTTCTAATACTGCCTATATTAATTTGACGCTGGTGTGTTTTTTTTTATTTATTTCCTTTCACGCTTGTAGTGTCAGAACATACCCACAAACATCCTGCCTCATCGTGGAATTGTGCTAGGAGCTCTGAAATGATGGACAGTGTGAAGTCAAGGTGTCACGTCGAGTTTTCTAGACTGTGCAGTTATGTTTATGGACAGCAGGGAAGCTTCTGTGCTCCTTCGCCTGCTTCCCTCGCAGCGGGTCGGGCTCATAAATGAACGGGGAGACATTTTGTGGTGGAAGCTGTGTCTGCTCCCTCGGCCACGCCATGTAACAAAACCGCTTTAGATCCAGCTGACTTCCCCCGGCAGGACTGTGTCAGGGGATTTGCCAGGTCATAGAGCTGTGCGAAATGGCTCCCTGAGTTTGACTAATGTGCTCCAGGAGCCCTTTCTCTGGAGTTTGGACTCCAAAAATCTATAAAGACCAGCCTCCATAAACTAGAATTGTGAGACATGGGAGAGCCGACATCTCCTTATTTCTTTCTTTGTTATACGCACCCACAACTACACACATGTACATTCTAGAGGTCCCATGGTACATTCAAGCTCATTGAGTTTGACAGCAAATCAATATGACCCAGTATCTATTGTTACCTTATTCAATTAAGCCAATTCATAAAGCTGAACAAAATGGAAAGCTCAACAGAGACCTACATCAGAATGGCAATAGCATTGAAAGAGTGTGTGCATGTATGTATGAGGAAATCCTGCAGTACTAATATGCTTTTTCAGCTGAATTGGTGGCCCTTAAGCACCTCTCTTTCTCTCACATTGTACAGACACACTGACCTGCTGTCTTCTTATATTGATGGAGATGTGTATGCAAATGTCACAGGCAATATAGTAAATCAAAAACTGAAGGCACTTAAAAGCAGTTCATGAAAGGAATGGCTATCTTCCCTTCCTCCCAAACCCAGTGCAATTACATTTGCAATCTACTCGATAAAGAGTGAAAGGGAGGAAGGCCAGGCATTGGGCTGCAGACAAGCCTTAAGATTGATGTGGAAACAGGAAACGGGGTGATTGCTGATTATTATGTGGTGGCAGGATGCTTTTGTCTCTCTGGCTTTCATTTGGAGGGGTCAGTGCTGTGGAACGATGCTATTCTCCCCATGCCAAATGACGAAACTGTCCACCACGTATTACAAGTAAACACATTTCTGTGTCCAAGTGAACCTTTTTTTTCTCTCGTCTTTTTTTCCTAACCCAATTGCTACATAAGTGTTTTGAGCTTTAAAG
Source organism: Pygocentrus nattereri (assembly GCF_015220715.1). Taxonomy (NCBI): domain Eukaryota; kingdom Metazoa; phylum Chordata; class Actinopteri; order Characiformes; family Serrasalmidae; genus Pygocentrus; species Pygocentrus nattereri. The sequence goes on from NC_051229.1 coordinate 30,230,480, forward strand.
CAGGGCAGTTAGAGTGGACCTGCATTGATTAATTGATAAAAGATTTGCAAGAGCCATTGGCCTTTTTTTGCAGTATTTTTGGAATCAGGGTCTAATGGCTGGCTGTAGAGAGGGAGAGAGAGAGAGAAAGCTTATCTGAGTTTCATCGTGCTTGTGCTAAACGGGCTCCTGCAGAACAGCACTGGTCTAAGCCTTCACTTTCCACTTCACGCTCTCTAAATCGTGGGACACCAATTATATAGATATCAGAGCCTGAGTCACTCAGAAGTCCTGCAAAGTTGCGATCATATATATTTTTAAGAGATGTCTTTTAATTAGCAGATGGTTGTCGTCTTGATACGGTTGCTTCTAATTATGAAAAAGAAAAAAAGAAAAAGGATTCGCACTAGCTGTTGGCTAATTCAATCTGAAGCTTCCACCCAATTAATAACTCGATTTCCCTGTCTTTACAGGTACCCCATGTCTGCTGCCAGCTGCCAGCAGGGAGGACTATGAGGGTGGCAAACGCCTCCACAAGACAAGGCTTTAAACAGGGCAGATAGGACCAAAAGACAACTGCAGGCTACCTTGAGATCAGACAAGATGAGAACTTGGACCGTATGCTTCTTATGGGTGTGGGCGGCACAGAGTGTGGACGCCATGGCATTTTTAAAAGGGACCGTTGGGTTGGAAAAAGCAAGAGTAACGCAAGAGGGAAGAGATGTGGAGACTCCGAGACGCTTCAAGAGAGGCTGGATGTGGAAGCAGTTCTTTCTCCAGGAGGAATATACTGGCACGGATAATCAGTACATTGGCAAGGTAGGAAACCATTCATGCTTACCTGCATACTCTGCAAAACAGTTTACTCTGCTGTGTTTAATTTATTTGATTTAAATGTACATGATTTGCACTTTGATAAGCAAGCATAATGCCGGCTTATTCAGCAGAGGTTGTTCAGATATGTAGACAATAGATGGTACAATGATCCAGCTGTTTTCCAAGCTTTGCCATGTGCAGGTGTAATTTATGTGCCAGTATACTTAAGAAGTAGAGGCGGGCAATATAGCAAAATGTCATATCACGACACTTCAAGAACGTTTATACAATACTTGATATGTCATGATATTCATTTTTTTCTGATGAGTTAAAACAGACACTGTGTAAATATCATGAATTTACTTATTTGTGCTCAATGTTTCACACACTGTGCTGCATTGAATCCTGGTAAACAGGACTAATTATGCACTCTTTTTGGCTGGAACTACTTGGAAAGCATGAACTCATGAATAACACAGTAAAGTCTTGCGTTTTTCATTGGCATGTCGATACCACACGTTATGTTGCGCAGTCTTATGGTACATGTCTAAGTAGAATCACAATAATAATATGTCTGCTGAGGGAGTCCTGGAACAGTTTCATGATCTTTCTTCTTCTCTCTCACCTGTCGTCTCTTAATAACTAGTAATGCAGAAGATTAAATGTGTGGGAATGGTGAAGGTAGTGTTCTCCAGCATGGCTCTTGTCAGGTTGGAGATAAGGACTAAGAAGAAAAAGAAGGCCTTAGCTTCCTCACTGTGCTGCCCACCCCCAGAGGCAGAAGGGTCTGGACAAAGGATCAAAGATTAGAATATATGATAGATTAAAAAAAATAATAAAAAAAGTACAGTTGCTCTGTGCTTCCATGCTTTGCAAAGGGTCAGCATGCAATCGAGTTTTCTTGTGGAGCGGTGGGTGCACAGATTTTACGCAACCTCCATGCTCAGTGCAAACCTAAGCTGAAAAAGAGACTATAGAGGAGAGTTGTGCACACTCTAAAAGGGGTTCAGAGAGGCTTTTTGCTGGGGTTAAGGAGTTATGGATGAACCTTTTCATGCCTGTTTTACACGACTGGAAAACAAAGATTTGTTTCAATAAAACTACTTGAACTGTGAACATAACGCAGACTAAATTCCTCTTTTCTTTCATCAGGGGTCATTGTTTAAAGCAATCATATAAACCTCCACAGTATATATCAGACTAACATAGCGAATGTCAATTGTCATATGGAATAGCAGCATGTATTTCAAACATGCCTCTATTGGGATTCAATGGACAACGCTTTTTGATTTTTCTCATGAAATTCAGAAATGAATTTCAGAAGAAAGCTCATTCCACATAGAGAGAGCAGGTGGAGATGCCTCTCTTTGTAATGAATATGTATTCACCTTGATTGCACATTTGATGTGTCTTACTTTCATGTGATAAGCAATCAGATTTCAATTTTGTTAGGGCTCATCTTCACGTATTGCCCTCGTAAAACCTACGTAGTATTTTCTTTTTCAGCTTTTAGTTTATTGTCTTGTTCCTACCAAGACAGCTCCAGACTACTGAATGTAATGCATATTTGAGCAGTGAAATCAACTAAAGACTGATCTAAGGGTTACTGATGAATTGCTTGAATGACCTTTCCTCCACAGCTTCACTCTGATCTGGATCGAGGAGATGGCACGGTGATGTATGTGCTCACAGGCGAAGGAGCTGGGACGATCTTTGTGATAGATGCAAACTCGGGTGATCTGCATGCCACCAGGAGTCTTGACAGAGAGGAGAAGCCATACTACTCTCTCCGAGCCCAGGCTGTCAACAAGAAGAACGGCATCCCCTTGGAACCAGAGACAGAGTTCATTGTCAAACTACATGACATCAACGACAACGAGCCGAAGTTCGAGAAGGAGGTTTATACAGCCAATGTCCCCGAGAGGTCACACGTTGGTATGATTCAGCTCAGGCATACTCGTTTAGTGCATTTTCCGTAAATGTTCTTTATTGGTTTGAACAGTCACTCATGTCTTGAGTCAGAGATTTTGTATCAAATCAGCAAATACATTGTAATGGTTTTGCTATTTGCATTCTGCAACAGCAATCAGTAAGTCATTAAATCCAAGTTACAACTTATGTAACTGCTTTATTAGAAAACAGTGTCTGATGTATGCATTTGAGTCATTTAGTAACTTTCATGCTGTTTTTTTTTTTTTTTCTTTTTCTCAGGCACCTCTGTTATTCAGGTCACAGCACATGACGCAGATGATGAAATGTTTGGCTTGAGTGCAAAACTTGTCTACAGCATCAGCCAGGGTCACCCATACTTCTCGGTGGAGTCAAACACAGGTCAGACTGTCCAAAGTGATCTGTTATATCATTATCAGATTTCTCAGACAGAAGGGAGGAGAGAGAGAGAGAGAGAGAGAGAGAGAGAGAGAGAAATACATTCAACACACACTCGTAGACAAAGAATATTGCACAGAGAGAGAATCCAGGGAGAAGGAATTAAAGATAGAGAGAGAGAGAGAGAGAGAGAGAGCATGGTAATGTAGAAGGTTGGCATTATGGCCCTCCTGCCTGAGCATTTTAGCCGTGCAAACTCACAGTTAGTTTAATCATTCTAATGTGCGCCCTGGAATATCTCCAGTAGAGGTCTTTGTTTAAACAAAAGCGAAATTGAAACACAAAAGCTCCTGTGGCAGATTACCATCCAGCTTAACACTGATAGGGGTTAGCCCAGATGTGACATGGATGATGATGTCCATGTCACATTAGAGTACATAAAGTCCTAAAAGAGCTTTGGGCTGAAAAAAGGGATATTCCTCAGTGTCCAGGGTTAATCTGGGAATGTTTGTGCCATTCAAAGAAAAAGAAAAGCTTGGGCATCATGCTATATATGAATTACTGGATTTGCCTTTTGCCCTTTTTCTGTGCTCGTGTGTATATATAGGCCAGAACAGTTATGAGACACAGCAGATGCATCGCACTAACGCCTATCTGCGGCAGCTTTATGACCATTTGCAGTCCCTCTTGTCAAGTGCTGCACTCGATTTCTAGTAAGAAAGGAAGTTTTTGAAACAGTTAGTGTTAGAGTAATAAAGACATCCCTTGGCTGTTACCAGAAGGTGATATGCTGTGAATCCAAGCTTGTGCAACACTAGTCCTTATCCTTCAGTTCATTCACCTCCTGCAGCTGTATACACCCATTTCAATCTCCAAGGCAAAATGAGGGAGTGTGTGATTGCAGTGAGCTCCGTGCTATTCCAACACAACAAGGTTTTTTGCTGCTACTGAAAACTCTGACCATGCTGCCCCAGAGCATCATAGCACTGCAGTTATTGTCATATGGTACAGCAAGTGTGAGTTAAAACTCTATCCATAGCATATAACAATGATCGTCACTCTGCAGACTAGAAGTTTTTTTTTTTGTTTGTTTGTTTTTTTCAGAAAATACAGCACAATGTAGTTAATCTCTCTGAGTCAGGAACTGGTGCGGATATCAGAGAAACAATCAGCCAAAAAAAACTCTTAAATCTCCTTTTGCTTCCTTCAGGCATAATCCGGACAGCCCTGGGGCCTTCGGACATGGATAGGGAGCAGAGGGAGCATTACCAGGTGGTGATTGAAGCCAAGGACATGGGAGGCCAGAGGGGTGGCTTAACTGGCTCCACTACAGTCAATATCACCCTCACGGACGTGAATGACAACCCCCCACAGTTCTCACAAAGTAAGGCTGCAGCAGACACCTCGACAGTAAAGAATTACAGTATAATGCTACTTTTACTTTTACGAAACATTTCTCTTTGGGGTTTGCTAATGATTTAAGCTCATTGCAAGTCATGAATTTTTTGGCAAATGAGTGGCTGAATATCACAAATACATTACTTATGTCAAATGCTCACTGGTGTTAGCAAATGGAATACAGATAAAACAGAGCTTTTTTTAGATCAAGACTGCCAATCTAGGTTGAACCCTAATGAACTCGGCATAATAACAAGACATAGTTTCATAATTGATCCCTACCCTGTATTTTATTATTCTCTATAAATACAGGTCATAAGTACCAGCACATATCACTGGCAATAGCAGAAATAGAGCACGTGCACTGACTGTAGCAAAGTGCAACTTGGCTGTATTCATTGTCACGGACCATCTTGCAGTGGGCCATGATTAAGGGCAAAGCTGCCATCCTGGCCTCGCCAAAGTGCATGAGGTCTGTGTGGTAATCCTGATTAAAGTGGACAGAGCAGGCTAAGCTTGATCATTCTTTAGTGCCTTTACTTTACTTGGACCCCCCGCCTCTTGCCTCTGCCTTTTTTCTGCATGCAAATGTGAAAGGCTCTATCAGAACAGAATAATATCTGATTGACATGTGTATGTTGTTTACCATGCATTTTAGTAAGGATGGAAATAATTGTTTGTTAATTGTCTGTTATGTTGTTTTAACTTTGAAATGACATCAGATGAGTTTGGTTTTTAGGTGAAAACCTTACAAGACGAGATTTGTATGCATGCTGAAGACTTTAGTGTAAGAATTGACAGACTACTTCATCACCCATAGGGAAGGTACACAAGAGGTGTGCTGCACAGATCAGCTAAGATGTGTGAACTTCTCCCATCAGGTATCTACCAGTTCAGCATCCCTGAGCTGGCCAAAGCTGGGGAAGTGGTGGGCCGAGTCCGAGCTGTGGATGCCGACATCGGCAGAAACGCTGAGATGGTTTTCACTCTGACCAGCGGGGATGGCCTAGATGTGTTTGATGTAACCACGGATAGAAACACCCAGGAAGGCATCCTCACTGTCAAGAAGGTAAAGATTTCATGTGAATCTTGAATATACTGCAGTCTCATTAGAGGCATCCATGCTGTGAAATAATGATTTACCTCAGCTTGGTTACTTGAAGTTTGGCTCAACAGGGAAATGCGCATGTGTGTCCCACACACTGGTCCTGCATATTGTAGTGAGCACACAGTGTGGGCGGGTTGTTTATCTCTGTGATCATGTTTTCTCTGCAGCCTCTTGATTATGAGAAAAAGAAGTCGTACACGCTGCAGATCCAGGTGCGTAACACCCACCCAGACCCGCGATTCGTAAGCGTGGACTCCAAAGACTCGGCCACAGTCAGGGTCAATGTGGAGGATGTGGACGAGCCTCCTCGCTTTGAGCGCTCCAGTTACATCCTAGAGGTCAAAGAAGATGCAGCCGTGGGTACTGCCATCGGCTCCGTCAGCGCTGTGGACCCTGATGCTCGCCGCAGCCCAGTCAAGTAAGCAGCTCATACTACAGGATCCTTGAACTCTACTTCGCCCACACAAGGCCTCAGTGTTCCAGCCCCTTGCACATGCACATAATTTCAGCTATGAGCTTTTTCCTTAGACAAGGAAGAAATCTAATTATTGAAACTACAACAAAAGCAAACATCAGCATTTCATTTAACATCTTTGTAGAGCTTTTTCAGTTGTATTAGTTGTGTAGATACAGTACTGAACAAAAGTCAGAGACTTAATTTATTCAATTCCCAGTCAAAACATCTGTTAAGTGCAAGTTATCCGTTTGTCATCAGAAAAAATACATATACATATATAAACATATATTTAACAGATAGTTATATGATAACGCCATATCCTAAATATAATATCAATATTTAATTTGTCCACTCTTTAACTTTGTACACTCTACCGCCGCTTCAACATTCTAATCTTAAAACCAACAAGTTCCAGCTCTGTCCTCCAAACTAAAGGTATTCCCAAAAGCTTCACTGACTTTGTTATTCGAGACAGTAGCATTCACATAAGCAACTACCCAAACAGCTCAGCTACCTTGCAGACTTCTCCCTGTGTATACCTATGAATGATACCACAAAGCAGTTTTTGATGTGCATATGCCCCACTGAGTGGCCCCTGTGTGCAGGCCAGTAGCTGGAACTTATCGTGGTAGTGGTGTGGGTTGACAAGCAACAGTACAAATGCTAATGTTAAAGTCTGTAACATAAGTATTTTATGGAAGGGCAATAGTAACGGGTGACGGGTCAGTTGGAATTCTTCGAAGGGTATAAGTTTCACTGCTATGTCACAAATACACAAGATAACGCAACATACAAACAGTATAAAACACATTAACAGGAGCCCTCTATACCTGAATGGTTGAGCCAGACGTAATCCCTTGTTTCCCCTGTGTAGTCAGTTACAGTCCGAGTTAATCTTAGTCCCGATTGTTATTGAGGCACTGAACACATGGATGGAACTGCCTATATCTTGGAGTAAGGATAGCCTTTAGATCTTGGTTAGATACAGTTAGTATCGTATTGGTACTCGTGGTATCAGCCTGTACTTAAGGAACAGATATCTGTATAGGAAGAGGAAAAAGTGGTATTGGTGCATCCCTATTTATTGGCCGTTTTGACTGGAAATTAAAGGAAAAGCTAAAAGACTTTTGCATAGTAATGTAGGTGTAGTTTATTGATCTCCCCAGAGAAAATTGGGTTTTACAGTAGCAGAAGAACACTGAATGTTATATATATATATTACAAGTGGACGCATAATTAGGTATACAGTTAAAAGTAAAGAAGACAAAATCAACTGGAAGATGTACCAAATAAAATATATTTTATTTTGTTTTATTTTATTAGCCTTCTTTGGGCCAACTTGTCAAATGGTCATGCTATAAAGCATCTTAATATATTTCCACTGCACCTTGGGAGACCATTTAGACTGCATCTAGTGTTATTTCAGTCTTGGGTACAATAGTCTTGATCTGAGACTAAAAGATGCTCAAACGTCCCTCCTCACTGGTTCCTATGAACTTCAAGTGTAGAGCCCCACTTTGCGTTTTAGGCTATCACAGATACGAACTGAATTCATCCACACTGTACACTCTTTTAATTCAAAAGCTTCCTCGATTGCGAGCTCTCATTGAGATAATCATAATAAGCTTCCATTATGAGAATAAATGAGTATATTATCACTGTCCAAAGCCTCCAGATGATAAAGCTGATGCAGTGGGTTCACCACTACAATAAACGGTCCCTTTTTTTCCTCCCCTCCGGAGACCACAGTAAATAAGAGCAAAGAGAAGAAGTGCAATTAAAGAGCCTCAGCAGACAGGGAGCAGGTCTTCAGGGCTGGTAATTATCAGAGACATCGGGGCCAGTGTGCACAAGCAGCGTGGTCCTGCTGAACATCAAGGAGGATAATTAGCAAATTGAACAGTCCCCCTGAATGATTGCGTCTGAAGGAGCAATATTGTGGGCTTCTAGTGAAACGAGAACAAATGGGCACAGGGCATGAACGGGCTTCAGGCTCTGTGTTTGTAATCAGTTCTGCTCCACAAGGTGCCTCTGATTCTTGTGTCCTTTGCGGAGCTGCCTGTGTTTGGTATCAAATGTGGGATTACTGAGTAGAAAGCATCATTCTTTGTTTAACATGCATCACTGCAGCATCATCCCTGCATGCTTAGGAGATATCGATTCAAGGAATGGTGTCATTTCCAGGTACACAATTGATCGCCACACGGACGTGGACCGGATCTTTAACGTGCATGCTGGAAACGGGTCTATATTCCTGCAGAAGCCTCTCGACCGAGAGAACCTTGCGTGGCACAACATCTCTGTGATTGCAGCAGAGTTCAGTAAGTCATGTACACAGTCAGTAAACATGTTGATTCCAGTTTACTCGTAAGATTTCTCATTATAATCCAGTTGCAAAAAGCTTTCGGCTCAGATCCAGCCCAAACCATGAGATCTGACTGGGATCCGAAGCCAGTACTTGTTGTGAGTCAAGACTGAACGAGCATCTTTTGAGTTTATTCCAAAACTGACACACTGCAGCTATACGTTACTGACTGACTATATCTCTCGCTGTCAGACTGGTCTCATGCTCATGATGCAGTACATGCGAAATTCAGAGATGACCCTTTGATTTATTTAAGTTCCAGTAAAAAAAGACATTAAATATGTTATTTATTAAGTAGGTTAATAATTATATTTAAATAAGTATATTTAAAAATTATACATATATATATATATTTAAAAGGAAATTTCACAATGTGCTCCCTACTGCCGTTTTAGGTCTGCCAGTTTTTTAATTTTAAAACCAGTGAGTAACAAATGTGCAAGATCTGGTAGATCAACGAAACTGTCCCAATCAGATAAACAGCACTTAAAGCGTTCATCTTTGAGAGAGAGGAGAAAATCAGATCTGAAAACCTCCACATGGTGTCTCTGTCCATCCTTCCACTTGTAGGAGGACAACTCAACAGTGTGGCTCTGAAAGGATGTGCAGCTGTCAAGAAGCTGTTACTGAAAAAAGGAAACGGACAAACAAAAACTTGCTCTAGAATTCTGAAACTGGGTGTCTGATTAGGAGGAAAGTTTTATGGACTAATAAGTACACTTGTAATTGGGATTCCTTGGACTGCAGAGAAAAGAAGTGCGCTAACATTTAAGTCAGAACTTTGGATTTTTTTTTAAAATCTCCTAAAAAGAGTAGATTCTATCATAAATGATACTAAATACTGTCTGTATAATATGTTTAGCTAAGGCTTCAGTGTAATTTTCTTTCTTTTTGCTTTTTTTCTCCTGCTGAAAAATGAATAACTTCTACTTAATGATGATTTAAACTGGAAATTAAATAATGAAAGGGTGGTTTCTGACTTGTGCACTGTATTGTATATATATATATGACTACTCTGGTATGCACCTATATGTTTGCAAATCCTGATCTTGACTCATTGCAACTTGGCATTACTACTGTGATTTATCAGTCATACTGCTATGTTGCTTATGTGTGTGACTTATCTTTAAGCCATAGTGCATTTGAAGTCATTCAGTACTCAGTTTCAGTATTCAAGAAAAATCAGCATTTGAAAGTTGGTTGTTCATTTATGCATGTAGATGTATTTCAAAGCAGGATGTCTTCAGAGCTTTCATAATGCTTTTTGTTCAGTGGATAATTGGTTGTGCGTTTGATATTCTGTCCTAAATACTATTTCACATTTGCTGATTCGTGTACTAGTTTGCTTGCGTTAGCCTAAGAAACAAAGTTGGAATTTATCTAACCAACACTGATTAACTGCCTTAATTACCTGATTAACATGAGCTAGATAGATTGTAGCCTGAGCTGGTTAGTAGCAAATTAAAGCGCATTATGTCAGGCAAGCTAGTTTACTCATTAAATAGTGCTGAGCTTGTCTTCGGTCATCTTACCTTGAGGAGAGTAAGGCCATAGTGTTCCTAAAGACAAATGTAGGTGTGTAATTTGAAAATATTAGACAGAAAATTAGTAGCGGTAATTTCTGAAATCTTTAAACCCAAAATAAATAAATAAGCAGAATTACAGCTGGTCACCAGGAATGAATTGGATTTCATGTCAAATGAATAGACAAACTTTCTGGCACTTAACTTGCTGTTGACTTATTGCTTCAAGCAATATGAACATCCAGTTTTTCTATATATCACCAGAGCTTCTTTATGTCCTTGCAGATGACCCACAGCAGACCAGTCGAGTGCCTGTGTATATCCGTGTGCTGGATGTCAATGATAACGCCCCCACGCTGGCCTACTTGTACGATACCTTTGTGTGTGAAAATTATAAATCTGGACAGGTAAAGGCTTATTTTAATGGACTTCAACATTTTTTTTCACAGGCCACCTCGTCAATTTAGATGTGCGATGGGAAAAAATTATATCAGCGCTGCAGTTTGGCCATCAGACTGGTGTGTCGATTTAGAACAGGGGCGTTTGTTGAACACTTTGTGACCTCTATGGGACTTGCTGCCTCCGGATGGAGATAGAGATCAGTGATGAGTATTTCCCCTTCGTGGATTAGACACCGGGGCCTTTTTCTGTCATGCTTGATGAGATTATATGTCGCGGCGGATGACAGGGGCTGTCACTTATCACAGGCACTTTATAATAACTGTCCACCTCTCCTTCAGTGCTTGACTCCTATCGCCTCCCTTGCTGTCCGTCATCACACAGCTCACTGACCCACCCACTGGATGACGTCCCTCAGAACTCAGAAGAGATCTGCTATCTGCCATCCACTTTTCCACTTTTCAGTGCAGCATTACTAAATAACCGCATAAAGGAAGCGTTATACAAAAAAACCTTCATCGGAAAACTGCTAAGCCAAACTTAAGAGTTACATAGTAGCCACATACCTTTTAAGAAATAAGAGTTTAATGTAGTATGTAAACTCTGGTTAAAGTTTTAAAACATACCATTCACTTTCTGGTCCATACAGTCAACCCATTATTTATATTTTTCTTTTTTGCCTTTTGATGCCACAGAAACCAACACATTCATATATATATATATATATATATATATATATATATATATATATATATTTATATACACACACATATATGCACACACACGCACACACTCTCTCTATTTCCAAAAGTATTCACTCACCCATCCAAATCATTGAACATGTTACAACTGTCCAGGTGTTAGCCCTGTCCTTTCATGTTGAAGTTATAAGGAGTGTTTCCGCCCAGATTGCTTTTTGAATGAAGTACAATACAGGGCAGCCATCCAGGACATTTGCATATATCACTCTTAAAAGCACAATAACAAAAATTGGCAGTTTGATTGTAAGGCTTAAAGAGAGGTAGAAAATGGTAATGTAAAAATAAATGATGACTGTTTTGGGTACATAAACCTACACAAATGTCATAAATGAAGCTTAGAGAAAAAATAAAAATGTATGGCTGAAAGAATGTTATACCAATGTAACATACCATTTCGTAGTAAATCATTATGAAGAGTTTACATCTCAGTGAATATATAAAATATTCCATTTTAAAGTATTTACATAAAAATAGATTTGGTACCCACTGCATATGCTTTTCCATCCACGTTTATCAGCCTACAGGTAAGGGATGCAGGCCAGTGAACGTGAAGAGTCTGGCCGGTTGCTATGCCTGACAGGCAGAAACACGCTAAACACCAGAGGACTGCTGATTAAATTTTAGACCCAGCTTACTGCTAATGTGCCCTTGAGCAAGGCATTTAACCTCAAATTGCCCTTGCTAGCCGCACAAGACAACTCTGAGCTCAATCACTGAATTGCTCTGTACTTGCCCCCAACAGGAGCTACTGCGTTTGTATGTGTGAGCAGTAAAAGTCAAGAAAAAGACATTTTCAAGGAGAGATGCTGCAGCAAAATCTAATTTGCTAAGTTTACTTAAATGGTTTGTGGAAAACAATTGCCTTGGCATGCTTTAACACTAACATTGATATATCTGTATTTATCTCCAAGTTTAATGTTTAGCCTTTTTTTTAATAATTTGAAAATACCTGCTGTCAAAATTTAATTGCAGACAGACCGAAAGACGAGGTCCAGAATGACTTGAAAAGTCTTGGTGCATTAGCTTTCACTGACTCATTAACTTAATAATTAATATTTTTCCTTCTCTTGTTACTTTTGCATTTTAAGCTTTACAAATTAGTAATAGTACAGACAAAAATGCTAATATTGCAAACATCACATATCTACCAATTACCATTATGCCAATGTCGTTACACTAATTGATGGCCATTAACTTCAAATTAGCACTTGTCATGTTAGCATGTTTGATCAAGCTGCTCTTTCAGCGACAGCTCAGCTGAATCAAGGCAGTTGTTCTCCACAAGACATTTGACTGCACACAACTCAGAATGAACTCATTCAAGTGTTTCATATTAAAATGTTTTTGTTTCAGAAAATCCAAACCATAACAGCAGTGGATCGGGATGAACCCAAGGATGGGCACCGGTTCTTTTTCTCTCTGGCACCGGAGAGTCCGAGGGCCAACTTCTCAGTGCGAGACAATGGAGGTTAGTGGCCTCTCACAAACAATCCGGCAAAGCCAGCTTCTCAGAGTCAGCGCAGAGCCGGGTAGCAGGGCCTGGTCAGAGGCTCAGCTTTTCCGACCTTCAGCTTTTGCAGATTTACTCAAGTCTGGTGCATGCGGCACTCATTACCAAAACAAACTGAGATATAGCAGAGGTTTTGTCATGTGACCCCAGCTGAGTCTGCTGTTGAACCGGGCGCTCTTCTCTCTCCCACAGATAACACCGCCAGCATCTTTACCCGCCGAACAGGCTTCAGGCGATCACAGAAGAGTACCTACCTGGTCTCTGTGGTGATTTCTGATAGGGACATCCCCATGCAGAGCAGCACAAGCACCCTGACCATTCGCGTGTGTACATGCACCCGAGACGGCACCATGGAGTTGTGTAATGCAGAAGCGCTAAGTGGCTCGGCTGGGCTCAGCACGGGAGCGCTGGTGGCCATTCTTCTCTGCGTCCTCATCCTGCTCTGTAAGCACGTTCCTCTGTTTTGACTCCACACTCACTGACTCACCTTTAGTTTTCTACCCATATATGGCAAGAGTTTCTTCCCCAGTAAGGTGTAACATTCAGGAGGAAGGAGAGGGAACAGGTTTCAGCATTTTGAAACAGAAGCTCTCATTATGTACTAACGTACTAGTAAGGAAATACAGATAACTAAAAAATAATGTCATTATACTTGATACCTTCATGCACAAAAGTACCTTATTTAATCACAAGCCGATGAGTCAGACCCAAAATAAAAAAGGCACTTGTTTAAAAATGAGATATTCTTTTACACATATTCATCTACAGCACTTTAGCCCCATCCACTCACAGTGAGGTTATAAGAAGTGCTTTTGTCTAGACTGCTTTTTGAAAGAGGGACATTACAGGACAGTCAGTCAGAATAGAGCTCGTTTATATACACCTGTCTCAAAAGCAGTTAAAAACTGTTAAATAATCATGTAAAAAATATACTTTTTGTCTGTTTTGCATCGCTAATGTCAAAATTAGGTCACAGGAGGGAAAATTACAATCCAGGATATAGTAAAGAAAAAAAATAATATTATGATACTCAAAAAAATTTTTATGATACACAATATGTCACGATATGTTTAGGGGATGTTTAAGCATATGAGCTTTCATCAGGGGATTGGGAGTTCGATCCCCAATGATGCTACAGTCATCCATGCAGCCAAGAGGGCACAATTGGCCTTGCACTGTCTCTCTGGCTCATCACCCAACACGATGCTAGCCAACTAGCTAGTGGGTGAAATTGGACATCATTAAAATTGAGAAGAAAATTGAAAATATAGCAAAAAATAAATAAAAAACAATGAATACAAGGTTTTATATTCAATAATTTACATACTATGCTACCCCAAATTCAATAAAATAGGACAAATTACACTCACTTTATTAGGTACACCTCAGTTCAGTTGCTTGTTAACACAAATAGCTAATCAGCCAATCACACGGCCGCAACTCAATGCATTTAGGCATGTAGAGGTGGTCAAGACAACCTGCTGAAGTGCAGGCTGAGCATCAGAATGGGGAAGAAAGGGGATTTAAAGGACTTTGAACGTGGCGTGGTTATTGGTGCCAGACGGGCTGGTCTGAGTATTTCAGAAACTGCTGATCTACTGGGATTTTCACACTCAACCATCTCTAGGGTTTACAGAGAGCGGTCCGAAAAAGAGGAAATATCCAGTGAGCGGTCAGTTGTGTGGACGAAAATGCCTTGTTGATGTGAGAGGTCAGAGGAGAATGGGCAGACTGGTTCCAGATGATAGAAAGGCAACAGGAACTCAAATAACCAACCACAATCTCTGAGGAACGTTTCCAACACCTTGTTGAAAGTGTGGCATGAAGAATTAAGGCAGTTCTGAAGGCAAAAGGGGGTCCAACCTTTTACTATCAATACCTAATAAACCTAATAAAGTGGCCAGCGAGTGTGTAGTCTCTTTATAATCAAACATGCAGTTGGAGTGTGTTTTTAAGCACTGAAGATATCCACAGTCTGCTCAGAAAAGCTTATTTTGGCCTGTTGTAATGTCATTTGTCACAATAGTGATCACATGTTGCCCACCCCTGGGAAATAGACCCTTTAACAAGTTTGCCAGGTGATATTTGTCATCATTTAATCTACAGATTACAGAACTTTAATATTGGAGTTTTTCATGTGGGTCTTTTAACAATTTTTCTAATACAGTTAAATCCACATTAAAACATGATGACTGTATTCTGTAATCCACTGCTTATGTAAGACTGCAGTAGCACGAGATTGTCCTGATGCTGTGTGCTGTTGCCGTGGTAATCAAAAATCAGACCCTTCCAAGTGCTCCTGTGAGGACCACAATCAAAATTCCATTTCCTCCTTGGTCAAAGTCCACTGTATAAATAGTTTCAGGAGTCTGATCATCACACCATCTGTCTGTGTCGAGTGTTAGCACTCATCCTTCAGCTTCAGTTTGTCAGTGAAACAGTGGTTCCTTTCATTCTCTCACCTGTCTGCCTGTCAGCATGTGGTTTTGTCTGATGAAACATTAGATTAATTACTTTTCTGGTGGTCTGAAGTGTGCATGTTTGGTCTGAATGCAAAATAAACTGACAGGGGTTAAAAAAAAAAAAAAAGCCCTGACGTGCTTCAGTGGTTGAACTGATAAACGTTATGTTGTTAGCCTTTCAATTCAGGATATTTTATAATAAAGGATACATTTCTGGCCAGTTTTAATTAAACCCATCTTAAATTAATTCAGCAAAAGAGAACTATCACTTCGTATTTCAGAGCAAAATTTGAGCAATTTGTTCAAAATACTGATGTGTACATTTGCTCCAGCACTCTGGATTCTGGGCCCCATGATTCTTAGTGATATTAAATTAGCTTCATTTTATTCTTCCATATCAGAGCGGAGGCACATGATGAAAGAGGCTTTGGTTCACATGTCAGAGTCAGCTAGATCCTACCCGAGCACAGTGTGCAGCTGTTCTCCTGTGCAGGTGACACCGCATCCACCACAACGAGTGTGTTATTGCTAAAGTGCGCCACATGTGCATGAAACCGTGCCTGTTCCAGAACTGTGATAAGAGATTAAATCTACTCTTAATGGGAACCCTCTACATTTTTCTACCCTTGTTGCCTGTATTCCTTTCTTTTTGACAACACTGGTTCTCAGAGCCTTCGAATCTACATCTAGTGCTTAAGTCTTCAAATCACTGAGTGACTGCAGCTAGCTTTCAGAAAAAAAAAAGGGTTGAAAACTTGCACTGCCCAGCTCTCGAAACTGTAAATTAAGTCTCAGTGCTCGGGTAGCACATGCTTGTCAGCTCTCCATTATCTGCTCTACTCACTGTGTATTTTTCACTCTCTCTTTTCAGTGATAGTGGTGCTGTTTGCTGCCCTGAAGCGTCAGAAGAAGAAAGAGCCTCTGATCATCTCCAAAGAGGACGTGAGGGACAATGTGGTCAGCTATAATGACGAAGGAGGTGGGGAGGAGGACACGCAGGCCTTCGACATCGGGGCGCTGCGCCACCCAGAGGCCATGGAGGAGAGCAACAAGCTGAGACGAGACATCCTGCCCTCAGAACCACTATACCCTCCGCCCCCTCTGCGGCGGGCCACTGCCGCATCGGCTCGGGACAACGCAGACGTGCGGGACTTCATCAACCAGCGGGTGCAGGAGCATGACGGCAGCCCAACAGCGCCACCTTACGACTCGCTGGCCACCTACGCCTATGAGGGCAACGGCTCGGTGGCCGAATCTCTGAGCTCGCTGGGCTCAGCCTCGTCTGAAGGGGCGCAGGACTACAACTACCTCAGCGAGTGGGGGCCCCGATTCCGCAAATTAGCTGACATGTACGGGGGCGAGGAAAGCGACTGGGACTGCTAACAGACACCACGCCGTCTGGACCCACGCAAACCAGCTGCCTCTGAGGTGGTGTACACAGCTGGAGTTATTTACGAAGTGCCCTTCTCCTTTCCACCCAACTCCGTCCAGCAGACAGTCAAATACCCCATGGGGCCTGTTTGCTGACTGTTCTCTCTCTGCAAGGCAGATGCATTAAGACAGCACAGACGGAGCTGGAAATGACACGCAAGTCTACGCAGACTTTACTTCTGCATATTACTAACTCTTTGGAATGAAGGTTATCAAGACGAGGCATATTTTCGGATTATCCCGGGTTTCTTTTTCGAAATATGTTTACGCTTCTTGGCCACATTGCTTTTCGTATCGCTGCAAAATGTACTTTCGGGAAAATGCGCACTATCTGTTTCAGACTTCCTTCCTGAGATAAACTGCCATTTGCAGCGTATCAGCAGGAGCACTGAGCATCCGCATAACTTGAAAAGCTTTTTTTTTTTTTTTTGAAGCCAGCACTGTATGAACCACAAACTGGAGAGCCAGGACCAAAACCTTCTCACCAACTTCTCCATGAATGTGTTTGGAACTAAAGTAAAAGCAACTCGGTCTACTCTCCACTAGGCTGGCGTGTGAAAGGCAGCTCGTTATAAAATGGTATATTGACAGGTGTTAGTGACTGAGATCACTGTTTAGTCGTTTACCGTCAAACCTATGTATATTTTTTGACTTTTCTTCATGTATTACGAACCACATTAATCTATCGCCGCGCTCAAAGCAGACAAAGCAGCGGAAACCGAAGGGGAAGTGTTTAATGATTGGCACGGGTTTTCATCATCCACTGAAAAAAATGCCAGAAGCTTTCAATTATCTACTCTGTCATAGGCACTAAATGTGGTTTACTTGGATTTATGCTGCATTTTGGCACACGTTTGCCTGAACTTAGCACTACTCCACATGTATTTTCTCCCAAGAGAAACATATTTACAGTTACCTAATGACTTAAACTAAACATTCCATACATTTACCACTCTACAAACATATGTGTGTGGAATATGTCAACATCAGATGCAGAATGTTCAGCCAAAAAAAAGGAGAAGAAAAAAGTTTAGAGATGAATATCAGTGCATATTGTTTACACTCATTTACCAAACATAAGGTCAAAAGCTATAAGCTGTATTCATACCCCTACTTTCTAATAATATAATTTTCCTCTGATGTTCTGCTCTCAAAAAGAAACTATCAGCAGCCTTTGTAAGTAATAAAAATACAGATGATTCATTCCCTCAGTACATGCTAATCACGGCAGTCCGATGTTGAAGTGTGACTGGGATGTTAAAATAAATCATCGCCTGCTATTTTGCCCTCTGTGCCAGCCACAAAATGAGTCTGGAATTACATTCACCACCTCAGTTATCAAAGGGATGAAAAGAGGTTATTTTTAAAATATATATATGATTGAACTGGGCTCCAAGCAGTAGAAGGGCAGGTAGCAGGTAAATGTTTGTGTTTTCAGTGCACGCAGCATACAGATTCCACAGCCAATAATATTCCTGTGCTTTGTCGGTGATATACTGTTTAAAATAAAGAAATGAATAAATAAAAAGAAGGAAAAAAACCGACGCTAACTGTTGTACAAACGTGGTCCTATGAAACAGTGCATTGTTGAAGTGATTTGGGAGAGTAGAAGATGTCCATGTACTACTTTGCTTTAAATCCTGTGACATTTTGTACCAAATATTTATATTACACGACTAATATTCTTGAGACATGTACGTCCGATAGTATCGTTTTAAATGTGGAGGTGTGAAACTTTCAAAGTAAACTCGTTCCAGTTCGTATGATGTACAGATGGATGACTTTCATTACAATAAATGTTCTCTTTTACAGAAAGCCTGAGATGAGCAAGTTCATTTTTGTCTGATTCTGAAATCAGGTTTCAGTGAAATTGTGGATATTTAAGGCGTGGAAATGTCTAGAGCTAGAATTATACAGTACTGTGAGAAAGTCAGAGATCACCTTTCAGATTTCATTTCCAAAACCATTTTAAAAAAGCAGGAAAAAACACATAACCTCAGCAGCTGTATATAATACAACGTTTTCCATATTTATAGCTTCCGTTGTTTTCAGGAGGCTTGCTTTCCTCTGCCCACTTCACTCTGATAGGCTGCACCCAGATGCCTAGGTTTGATCATTAACAGAAAGCGAATGAGAGACCAGAAAAGAGCAAAAATGTATTGAAATATTTGCTAATAATATATAAGTTATGTCATTAAAACCTTTGAAACGTGAAGCCATTTGAATAACACTTAGGAAATCAGTCTGTGCTGAAACATTTGTTTACCAGGCCAAATGCTGGCTTGTCATGCATTTGCCAGCTGTATTTGTTATGAAAAGAATTATTAGCGATGTTTTTTCATTAACTTGTAGCAGAAACATAAATAAAAAGCTGAATAAATGTTACGCAATAGCTCAACTAAGCAATAATAGAAATAACACAAACACTTCTTTCATTCAGATATTAAATGAAACCTGTCTTACAGCTGAATTCCTTTCTGCATAATTCAGTAGTTGACATGTAAACAGAGTCACTCAGAGTGGCTTGGTATGAAAATGTCTGTTCTAGAGGAACTTATTACCTCTGATTTCCTTACAGTGGTGGTGATAGGAACTGTGGTAACACTTTATTTGAAGGCTACCTACATAAGGGCTTTATGACGCATTCATAAGCACTGAATAATATGTTTATGAAGCACTACTTGAACATTTATTAAGTGCTAATGTCGGTTCTCGCAACCTGACATAAGATGTTTTATGAAATAAATGACATTGTACTGACATAATAAGAATAAACGTTGAACATATTTACAGCACTAAACATATTTAAACCCTATACATAATTGCATCAATCACCTTATCTATGCCATGGAGGGAAGAGGGGGTGGTTTCCAGGCATATTTAACCTGATATCAGTACAATGACGTCTTAAGAATGCTGACATATATAGTTATGTATAGTGTTTTAAATGTTTAGTGCTGTAAATATGTTCAACGTTTATTCATATTATGTCAGTACAATGTAATATATTTCATAAAACATCTTATGTCAGGTTGTGAGAACCGACATAAGCACTTAATAAATGTTCAAGTAGTGCTTCATAAACACATTATTCAGTGCTTATGAATGCGTCATGAAGTCCTTATGTAGGTAGCCTTCAAATAAAGTGTTACCAGAACTGTAGCCACTGTAGCGACTACAATGCAAATAAAGCCATTTTATTTCCTTGCAAAAATGACCAGTGATGCTCGCAGGTATACAGAGATGTTATATGTAATGTTGATGATGGTAAAACAAGAGAAACAAGTGAGTTTTCTTCAGGGACTATTTTGCCTTACCACACCCTATGTCTGCACGTACCGCTCCACCTTGAATGCAACAAAATCTTGTTTCAAAACTCGTAAATCAGCGTTACAGGCAGCACATTTAAGATAAACCATTTAAGATAAAAACTTTCTCGTGAAGGATTTTTCGAGGCTTCGGATGTCTGGTCCCTATTACCACCACTTTGATCAATTCTGACTTTAGTTCTGCAGAAATACTGCAAATTGTGTTAATATAGCGGAGTTGCAGCCATAATCGACAGCACTACACCTCTAACACTTTCTATGATTGTCACGTTTGTAAGCGTCTTTAAACACATTTATAACATGCTATAATGCACTCATAAGTCATAAATATAAAAATGACACATTACAATGCATTACACTTTATAGCTATGTTTTTTATACATTATGAGTTGTTGATATAATGCATTATAAGTAGTGTTATTAACATGTTATACTGTCAGAGCCAAATTAGTCAGTCCCAGCTTGGAGAGTGTGAAGTGAAGACAAATAGAAAGTTTATTTATACCCTGAGATTTCCAGTGTTTTATTCCGCAGTGCTGGTGCTGTTAGAGCTGCATCTTCAGGGCTTCAGTCCTGAATATCCAGATGTTCCAAACAGGCCATCCAGCCTAGAATCATTGCTACAAAGTGCTTTTCTAAACCAGCGCCTCACTTTAAACACTACATTACATCACAGCAAACCAAGTAGCCAGTAGCCCCTCACCTGAACATCACACTGAGCATGAAGATACTGTGAATGCCTGGAGAGGTGAGATAGTAGATATTTCAATCACTTGTTATAATGTCAACTGCTAGAACCCTTCACTCTCTAACACAACACTACACTACAGTGCAACACTGATCATTTCTGCTGGCATTCTATTGGATATGCAGTGTTAAGTCAGTGCCAGGCTAACGGTGGTGCACATTAACAGTGGTGTACATTGACTTTCCCACATTGGGTGAAACACTGACGGCAGCTCTGGTTTAAACTCTGATATTTGAAGCCTGTAATGAGCTTTACTGTGTTTTAGTGTTTCAGTAAATCCTTCAGTAAATACTTCAACTTGAAGCCTCAGTCTTAACACTGGAGGAGGCTTTAGTCCAGTACACTTCATTTTACTTAGAGAGGACAAATACAGCTTATGAGCTCTTATAATTTGTTATGAACCGTACTTATAATGTCTTATACTAACAATTCATAATGCATAATAAGCATGACTATAAAGTGTATTTTTATAAATATAGCCATGTTTATGATGCCTTATGAACGCGTTATAACATGTTATGAATGTGTTTGTAGGTGCTTACAAACATGACAGTCATAGAAAGTGTTATCACTACACCCTTAGTACTCAGTCAGTGTTAATTTAGTTTAGAAAAATACAACAACTGCAAAAAGTCGCAGCAAGTTTTGTTCATTCTCACAACCCCAGCTCATCAGACCGGTTTGCAAGGATGATTCATTTTCCTTTGGCCGTAACACGATTTAAACAGTGAGCCGTGGTGTATCGCTTAAAAACGGCTTAAATTTATAAAGACTGTCTGCGTCAACCTGCTATCATTCCTCGATATGACCGAGACATGATTGCTGTGGCTTGATTTCTATGGTTGTGATTGGAAGTCTTGCCCTGGCTTGTGCCTGTCACAGGATGTCAGCTAATTAGGCCAATCTATAATTGAGATCTCAGGGCTTGCTACTGGATTTGAGGCACGGGGAAAAGGGGATTCGGTTTTAAATTGATTGGGGATCAGCTGTCACGAGGCAGATGGTGACATTTCACACAACGCCCATTTTAACTCAATCACCCCGACACCCCGAGCACAGAGCAAATATGCACGCTGGCGCTGTGGCCTCATCTGATCCCTCGCCTGGCTGTCTGTACAAATGCATTAAGGGCTTAATTTTAATGCATCCTGCCAGTTGAACTTGTACTCCATTGTGGTGCTCAGGGCCCTTGAACCCCAATGGCCTCCTTTTGAATGCGCAACAGTAACACTGAATGAAGTTTCACTAGAGTGCCCCTAGTGGAGGCCGCAAAATCTGCTATACGGGCAAAAGTATGGGGACACCCGATCCTAATTATTGTGTTCAAATCTTTCGGACACACCTATTGCTAACGGGTGTATAAAATCAAACACATAGCCTTGCAGTCTCCCAAGAACCAGGTTTCAGGAGCTTCATGAAACGGGTTTCCATGGCGCAAAAAGATTTAAGATCACTACGCACAATGCCGACTGGTGGTTGGAGTGGTGGACGTGTTCTCTGTAGTCTGTCTATTATGGAGAAATCTGGGTTTGGTAGATGACAGGAGAACCTACAGACATGCATAGTGCCAACAGTAAAGTTTGGTGGATGATCTGGGGCTGTGTTTCAGGGTTTGAGTTCAGCCCCTTCGTTCTACTGAACACAATAGTAATGCCAGTACATACAAAGACCTTTTAGACAACCAAATGCTTAAGGACCTTCCCTGTTCCAGCATGACTGTGCTCCTGTGCACAAAGTGAGCAACATAAGGACATGGTTTGAAGAGTTTGGTGTGGAGGAGGTCCAGTGGCCTGCACCGAGTCCTGAGCTCAACCCCTCTGAACACATTTGGGAAAAGAGGTTGTGAGCCAGGCCTTCTCGTCCAACATCATTGCCTGACCCCACATATGTTCTTTTGACTTGGCGCATATTCCACACAGACACACTCACAAATCTTGTGCAAAGCCTTCCTAGAAGAGGCTATTATAGCTGCAAAGAGGAGGCCAAATCCATATTAATGTTCATGGCTTTGCAACAGAATGTCGAACGAACCCAGTTAGATATGATGGCTGGGTGTCCACTCATGTTTGGCCATACAATCCACGTGTTCTCACACAACCCAATCGCGTGTTGAAATTTGAAATGCAGGTAAAATAATGTTCGCTTTGAACTTTGCTCAACGCCCCCTCCTGACGTCTACGGATCACGAGAGCATATCAAATCTAATTCTGCCAGCGAACGGGTGAACTCCAGAGACAAGATTATCCACGCTGTATGGTCATGAGAGTGTGGCGACCACAGAGCAATAGCTAAAAAATGTCTCTGTGGTTAATCCCTGTGATGCTAAGCTGATTGAAGGTTAGTTGTACTCTGGGCCTCAGTAATAAGTGAGTGAGGGAATGAAGCTGCAGCGCCGGGTTCTATGACTCTGGCACTGGAGGACTGCAGCATTGAGCAATTTTGTGCTCTCCATGCTCCAGCACACCTGATTCAGCTTCTGCAGCTAACTGTCAATCCCCTTTAATGAATAGAATCAGGTGTAGAATAGCAAAGGAAACATGAATTTGGGGTCCATTTCTCAAAAGCACTACAATATCAACCATTTTCAAGAGTGTTTAAAGTGAAACTATCTCTGCCATCTAGCAATGATGGGTGTGCTACAAGGCTAACTGGGAAAAAAAGCCTTTTGCAGGACGTTGCTATCTGGAGGATGGAGTTGGTATGTAGAAAGGTGATAAAGAAAGGCTTGGGTTAAAAGGCTTTTGTTGTTGGCGGAAAGAGGTGGGACCATTGCATGTGATTGCTTCATCTTATTATTGCACTTTCCCAGTGATTATGATCTAGTTAGACGTACTGCTCCATGCAATCAATGTATTTCATCCCAAAGGTGTTCACTGGGGTGGAGGTCAGGGTTCTGCGTAGGCCACTAGAGTTCCTCCACACCAAACTCATCTAATCATGTGTTTATGGACCTCACTGCAGCATTAGCTTTGTATGCTGTGGCATTAACATTATGTTTCACTGGAACTACCAAACCCTGAAAAACAGCCCAAGCCCATTATACCTCCTCCACCAAACTTTACTGTTGGCAGTATGCTTCCAGTAGGTAGGTTTCTCCTGGCACCTACTAAACCCAGATTTGTTCATCACATTGGCAGATAGCAGAGCACGATTCATCACTCCAGAGAACATGTTTCCACTGCTCTAGAGTCCAGTGATGGCATGCTTTACACTACTTCAACTGACACTTGGCATTGCACATCACTGTCATCTTAGGCTTGTATGCAGCAGCTTGATCACGAACACCCATGTCACAAGCTCTTTGAGCAACAGGATACTTCAAATAAAAAGGACATGTTACATTAAGTTGCCACGTAGAGTAGGCCTCCAGCGTCATATAGACATACAGTTATGTGCAAAAGTTTGGGCACCGCAGTTATGATGTTTTCTCGGTTTTCTAAAAATAAAAAAAAATAAAAAAATTAACACAACTTCCTGCCATTTGAATGCATGGTTGCTGTTTGTTTGCTGAATATAACATATTGGACAATAAAACATAAAATGTTATCTGTGCAAAAGATATGGCACATTTTATATTCTAATATAGGATGTTTTAACATATTTTAACTTAAAGAAAATTACCTTGTCACAAGAGGGGATTTACAAACTTTTGCACAGGACTATAAATAGCGCTGTTTGCTTCCAAAAATTCCAGAGTTGATTCAGATTCTAAAATGTGGGAAGTGATTCCAAGAGATCGATTCAATTTTGCCCAATGATTTCATAGATTCTCGGTTCCAAAAATCAAGACGTAAGCCCCTTTCACACATTCAGGTTGGAAATGAGGAAGGGTTAAGGGTGAACACAAATATTGCCAAATTGAGCAGTTTCCTGCCAAAGTTGGCAGATTCTAATTGCACTGGGTGGGGAAGAACGTGCTTTGGCAGGTCGACAAATTCTGGGCTCGTGTTATGTTTTTTGGCAGGTTTTTTTTCGCAAATATATCAAATTAGTAAACTGCAGGGTTTAGTAATTCAATTGGAATTATAATAAATCAAATTTCTCCCCACAATCAGTCCGTTATTAAAAAAAATTGATTCCCATAAATTGTATTCATTCCTGTTTAAAGGTGGCTGCTGCTGTGCTGATCAGCATCATTCGCCATCTCTAAGGCATGACATGGCATGGATTATCAGTTCACTCTACCGCTCTACATTTAGTGCTTCTTTTGTTGCTGTATTATTTTGCTGTGTATTTGCCTTTCTGTTTGCATGAGATCACATCATATGAATACAGTGCATTTGGAGTCATATGCAAAAATGCAAGCTCCTTTGGTCAATTGACGTTTTGTTTATTTAATTGAAAACATGTGAATACATCCTGCACAATTTTACACACAATTTCTATTTTTTTAACATATAGAAAAAATGAAAACAGAAAACGAAGCTTGTTCAAATTTCTATTTATATGTCCATTTTTTCCTCAATACGTTAGTCAGTAAATTCATAGAAACTGTGCATGAAAATGTTCAGAAAACTGATCAAATGTTAAAAATCAACAAAATATAATTTGTCCAGGGTGCTTGAACTTTTGTGCTGGACATGTGACAGCATTGTCAGCCAGTAGGACCAGTAGGACCTTTCAGTAGCATAAACATGAACATTTGTTTGCTGTAGCATTAACATTCCCTTCACCGGAACTAAGGGGCCCAAACCCTGAAAAATGGGTCCAGACCATTATCGCTCCTCCACCAAACATTACTGCTGGGAGTATGTATGCCAGTAGGTACCAATCCCCTGGCATCTACTAAACCCAGACGTGTCCATCACACAGTCCATTGGCAGCATGCTTTACTCCCCTCCAGCCAACTCTTGGCATTGCACATACTGTTGTTAGGCCTTGAATGCGGGTCCACTGTGTCTTTCCGTTATCAGAAATTTTCTCGTTTAGCTCATAATTTCATGCGAAGTGTTAAGTTGACGTCACTTTACTCTTAGGTAATTGTGAAAAAACAGTGCGCAAATGGACTCAATTCCATATTGTACTGGATATTCCAATAAATCCGACAACACGTGGTCTGCTGCTCTGTCAGTTATTTTGTAAAATGCAGTTTTTCTTTAAAAAACTTCTCATGTGTAAAACCAATTAGGACTGGTAACACCAGTGACTCCTATGGACAGATAGAAAATCCGAACCAGGATCCTTTATTGATCCCAGAGGGAAATTGCAGTTGTTACAGTTGCAGCCATTTATGTAAAAGAACTTTAAAAGAAAGTTGTAAAAGAACACTTTAATAATTTAAAACAAAGATAAAGAGAAATTTGCAGTATGTACACAAGATTTAAGTACATATGAATATAGTACAGTGGCGGTGACTGTGATAGTAAATATGAAACATCTAGTATAAAGCAGTTAAAATGATTGAAATGACTGAAATATTGTCCCTCTGAGTTTTTACACACTATTATTAGGGCACATATGAACAGTTTGGTATTGAGTTTTGTGAATCACACACTGAGGGAGGAGTTATAGAGTTTGATGACCACAGGTAAGACTGACTTCCTGTGGCGCTCTGTGGTCATTTCGGTACAATGAGTCTTGCAAAAGTGGACGTTTCTGTAGAAGGACCCTTATAATGGTGATTGGAGTTGACCGAAATACCAAGGAATGACACAAGATAACTGAGAGTTAAGCGCCGTCTAGAGCCGCTGCTGTGAGTGCATGTGGTTCAGTCTATGCCGCGTGAATCAAGTCAATTCTACAGCTCTGCCATTGATTGTAGGTAAAACTCATCAAGGCTCAATGCTGAAAACGCTATGTCACTTTCTATTAGCTCCGGCTGTCTTTTTTGCCATAATCTGCGATGGGCATGTCGTACAGGGAAGCAGTGCTAAGCAGCCATCAAGCTCGTCTGGCGCTTCGATTTCCTTTCCTCCTTTCACACACCGTCACGTCGTCTGTGACAGGCGAAGGTTTGCCGTTTGCCATTATTAACAGAAAATGCATTGGGATTGACGACTCCTCCGTAGAGATCCATTCAGCTGCAAACGTACAAAAGAGTCTCCAACGTTTTTTTTTTTTCCCCCTCTATTTGTAAAGGGTCCCCGATGCCGTCCTGAACACATTTTGTCACATCCTATTTTCCACTCATCCACTGAATGACTGCGCTTAGCGCCGCTCTCATTTTCGCTTATTTGTCGTAGTTCTGACTCATTTAACAAGCAAGAGACTATTTATTTTGCGGCATAAAGGACATTTGGCTTTGGCTCAAAATAGGCTCCTGAGCACCAGCTGGAGTGATACGTCAACACTCTGAGCTAACAAAGTTGTAAGTGTGCTTAGTGCTCATTAAAACTTCTCAAAGCAATCATTAGGCAGCGTCATGGTGAACGCATTTGATGGATTACTCTAATTAATGTGGACTACTACGCCTTTTCCTGCATTGTTACTGGCCTGGAACATTTATCTCTTAATTTTATACACCTCTCATTTCAATGGCTTTTATCTACATTTTCATTTTCACTGTATTTTTCTTTTTTTTTTTTTTGTAATTTGTTTTTCCAGCAGGCTCCACGATGATGGAGGTAAATTACTCTCAGGGGTTTTGCCACATTTTTTTTTCTTTCTGTGAAACATTCATATTTATTTCCAGTACCTTTTTTTCCACTTCATCCTAGGTGGTCAGTGATGGTGGATTAACCACACTAGCTCTGAGAAGGATAATAACTGATCCAGGTAGGCTGCAGTCAGGAACATTCATAGCAGGGGTATAAATCTCTGACCCCGCAATTTACTTCTCAAAAAATGGGCATGTTGTCATTCTTGGAATAGAACTTTTTTAAAATGTATTTATTTTTATGAAATTTGAAAAAGTCAGCTACTCTTCAGAATATGTTATAATTTCAGGATGAGTGGGGGAACACAAAACGGTTTCTATTTAAACTTCTATTTTAACATTTTTTTTCAATCTCCTGGATATTTTTTCCTGAAACAACATCTACCTTGTTTCTCCGCTCTTTGTCCATCTTATCAGCCCCACTTACTGTATAGCTGCACTCTGTAGTTCTACAGTTACAGACTGTAGTCCATCTGTGGTCAGGACCCCCATGGACCCTCACAAAGCAGGTACTATTTGGGTGGTGGGTCATTCTCAGCACTGCAGTAACGCTGACGTGGTGATGGTGTGTTAGTGTATGTTGTGCTAGTATGAGTGGATCAGACACAGCAGTCCACTCACTGTCCACTCTATCAGACACTCCTACCGTGTCAGTCCACCTTGTAGGTGTAAAGTCAGAGACGACAGCTCATCTGCTGCCGCACAGATTGTGTTGGTCATCCTCTCGTCCTTCATCAGTGGTCACAGGACGCTGCCCACAGGACGCTGTTGGCTGGATATTTTTGGTTGGTTGACTTTTCTCAGTCCAGCAGCGACACTGAGGTGTTTAAAAACTAAAGCAGCACTGCTGTGTCTGATCCACTCGTACCAGCACAACACATACTAACACACCACCACCACGTCAGTGCTATTGCAGTGCTGAGAATGACCCACCACCCAAATAGCACCTGCTCTTTGGGGGTCTATGGGGGTCCTGACCACTGAAGAGCAGGGTAACAGAGTATCAGAGAAACAGATGGATTACAGTCTGTAACTGTGCAGCTATACAGTAAGTATATACTGTATATAAGTGATAAAATGAACAAAGAGTGTAGAAACAAGGAGGTCTGCTTAATGTGGTGGCAGGTCGGTGCAAATTGAATATTATTAGAAGTGGCACAATATTATTTTTTCCTTTCTTATGCCAATATTGAAATATTGAATATCATGTGATACCATCACCGATCTGATATTTTCACTTTAAGAACTTCTAAACTTTCAAATCAACTACTTTTTATTTTCAGTGCTTAATTTAAAAAAATCATCTACCAGTAGCGGTTGATGCTCAAACTTGTCAAACTGACATCGCCCATTATGAGCCGGGTTTGGTTCATGTTCTGTGACATGAAAAAAGCCTGTCATCACATCTCCATTTACACCTTCTAACAAGAATACAGACCTACATCACTCCCAGCAAACAGCAGCGGAAAAACTGCGTTGCAGGAAAGTGAAAATTTCTGCATGAAGAAAAAAAAAACCATTGGCATAACTTTCTATCTATGCGCACTGGTTGGAGAGGAGGGGAGGGGAGGGGCACTTTTTGAAACTATGCAAGATGATTTTAGGGTTTGCAGGACAGTTCTTGAAAAAGTACTGGGAGATTCACTCGAAAGAGGCCCCAAATATTCTGTAATAACTCTCGCTAGGATGAAGCAATCTGAACAAAACAACGCACGATGTGCTCCTCAGTATGTGAAGCTACGAAGCTGGGATGGCCCTGTGTCAGAGCGACGAGGTAGGCGCCAGACAGCCATCATGACGTTTAACCTCCGTTTGCATCTGTGTGCAAACCCCCGTACCCCTGCACTCAGTCACTCGACTTCTCATCAGCATGGTTGTGTACAGTATTGAGTAGTGCGTTGAGTTATGTGGCGTATTTTTTGGTTCAGGTTCTTGAGTTACAACAGAATATTCAGGGCCTCTTTCCAGTGAAGCTCGCCGTGCATAGCTGAGATCCAAAAGAACCAATTAAATCATCCAAAATAGATTGTTTTGTTTATTGTCTTCATTGACAAAGAGAAAGAAACAAAACCTGCCCTGGAAACATTTTCACCAGTACTGTTTGTTGTTAATAGGCATGCTTTTTTCTTCATATTGAAATCATATTTATTCTGATTTGAGTATTTTGCTAAAATTTGGGTAATTTTACGAATAGAGTGGCATGAAGGAAAAATATCTTTGTAGTAGATTACAATCTTTAAGAATCTTTACTGATTATTATTATTATTATTATTATTATTATTATTAAGTCTAATTTTTAGGTGTATTTAGTGTTTATATATATATAGTGTGTATATAGTGTTTCATACTTGATTTGCAGTGTGTAGGCAGCAAATCAATAGAAATTGTGCACTAAAACTGTGATATATAAGCTTGTTCCCTGTGCAGCAACCAGTCAGAACCTCTGTGTACAACTGTACATCAAGTGTTTTACAACCTGGCTCAGCCAATTAGATTTAGAATTGAAATATCGACTCCTTATTTGGAAAACCAGTTTTCACGTTCCAGAATTGATACAGTTGAATCGTTACATTCAGATCAATACCTCGATACGTTTTTACACCTACAGTCTTTAGTATTCCCCATGTCTGTTTTGTCTCGCGAGGCCTGCAGTGCCTCAGCTTGTGACCACAGCCTTCCCATCACAACAACAGCCATGGGAGGTTTTGTCTGAGGAGACGTGAGGTCACTTCCAAAAAAACCCTTCACTTCCAAAGAGAAAACCTCATGGTACCGTCGATCCTACGAGGCATCATGTAGTGAGCTCTCATTGGATTCCTGCTTTGGCCTTTTGTTCACGGGCGAGTCAGAGAAGGTTCAAATCAATGGCGTCTTCATGCAGGCTTTTATTTGAACTCTTGAACTTTTGCAGCTTCGTTAAGCAAACACAGCTTTCTGCGGGCAGACATGAAAGCTTTCTCCAAAACAACGAACATCGGAAGTGTTAACATGGTTCTCCAATAGATTAGAAGGGCCAGGCCCTCATCCTGAGATGAAAGGGTCAAGAGGGACATTTATTTTTGGTCACAAAAATGTCTCTCACCGTGGGATATATTCTCATTCTGTTCATCTCAACAGAGGCGCCTATCGATTTCTTTCCCTCTCTGAACTTTTTCTTCGTCTTTCTTCACGCACGCACTCCAGAGTTGCGGAATACTTCAAGCCGCCTCACTGTCATTGCTTGTGGTGGATTATCATTGAGAATGTGAAGTAGTTGCCAGGTTTTCTAATACGCCTGCCTTTCTCAGAGTATATGATTTTGTGTTTACTCGGGATGAGGAGAAATGAAAGATTATCAAGTTCTCGAGCGTCTCTCACTCTGCACTTTTCATTTCACCCGCTGCATTTATTTCTCTACCCCACAACCACCCACCTCACCTCAGCCCCCCCCGCCCCCCCCGCCTCAAAAAATGATCAGAATAATTCATGTGCTCTAGCCTCACCTGTAGAATGTGATTTCCGGCTCTTGGGCCTGCTCGGCGAAACAACCCCGGAGAGGCCATGGGCTTTGAGGTCACTCCGGCTCCAGCATAGCTGATGCCCATATCCATAATTCAATGGACAGTGGGGGGAAAAAAAGATGAGTACAGATCACAGACTACTTAGGAGACGTACGTGAGTGTGGAGTCTCCCCTGTGTCCGTAAAGATGAACCTGCATTCCGATGGGGGCATCTAAAAGCGAAGTCCATTAGCAATAGCATCCCAAAATGGAAGGCCCCTTTTTCTCAGACATTTATGCCCTTGGAAATGTTTGTTTTTACCCCATTAGGACAAACTTGAGTTTCGTTCTGTTTCATTCAACATCCGGATTTATTTCTCTCAAAAAAAGAAGGACAAAAAAATCTTTGCTCATTATAAATGTCTAAAGCGTGTGTCGTGTTTTTACCACAAAAAAACGACAAAAAACTGCGGAAAACTGCGAAGACGAAATAGCCTCAATCTGCAGAGTTTCACTTCAGAAGCTGGGGTCTTTTAACATGGATGATGAGGGATTGGCCATTAGGTCCACTTGCATAGCAGGCCCTTCGAGTGCTCCATTGATTCATTTGAAGAGCCTCTTCTAACCAAGCCAGCAACCTATTAATAATCTCATCTGCAGATGGAGGGGACGGAGTAAGACCTCATGGAGTCCATCACTTTGTCTCTTTAGAAACTCTGAGGGGCTCTGAGAGCATGGGGAAGAGACAATGTAGAAAACTCAATGAACTAAGTCACATGTGAAGAGCGAACTGTGTGGTTTAAATGAAGCAAAACACCGTAGCCAAGACCTTCCCATGGAAAATCTCCAGAACCAAAACATTGCAGGAAGTCAGAGACCACTTCACTTAATTATTTCCCAAAATAAAAATGCAGAGAAAATCAAACTCCTACCAACTACCTACAATACCTAGTAGACCACCAGTAGATAAGCAGTAGTGAAAGCGTTCTTCTGTAGGTCTGAAAGCATGTTTAGCTGTCAAGCAACCATTACGGAGAAAAGGAAATCAAACAAAGAAGCTGTTGTTTTTCTCAGAACAATGGACTGTCCGCCCCAGAGTCGAGGCCTCAACATCAAGGAATGCTTTGCGAATATTTGTATTATGCTGGAATAGAAAAGGGTCTTGCCCAAACTTTTACCATAAAGTTGGAAACATACAGTTGTTCAAAATATCTTGGTCTGCTGAAGCATTAAGATTTTCTTTCACTGAAACTAGGGGGCCCTTGAAAACAACCCCATATCATTATCCCTCCTCCACCAAACTTTACCGCTGGCACAATGCAGTCAGGCAGGTGACATCCTCCTGGGATTTGTCAATCCCAGACCCATCCATCACACTGAGAGATAGATTTTTGTCATTCTTTAGAATGATCTATTCTTTCACAAATGTTTGTAAAGGCCACCAAGCCCAGATTCATCCATCAGACTTTCTGATAGTGAAGCATGATTCATCACTCCAGATAACATGTTTACACTGCTCCAGAATCCAGTGGCAGAGTTCTTCACACCCCTCCAGGTGACATCTGGCATTCTGCGTAGAGATCTGCAGCTGCTCAACCATGGAAACCCAGCAGGGCAGAAATTTCACAAA
Source organism: Pygocentrus nattereri (assembly GCF_015220715.1). Lineage (NCBI taxonomy): Eukaryota > Metazoa > Chordata > Actinopteri > Characiformes > Serrasalmidae > Pygocentrus > Pygocentrus nattereri. The sequence goes on from NC_051229.1 coordinate 30,262,798, forward strand.
GTGACTTGTGGCAAAGGTGGCATCCAATGAAAATGCCATGTTTAACGTAACTCAGCTCTTCAGACCCATTCTACTGCCAGTCTTTGTCTATGGAGATTGCATGGCTATCTGCTTGATTTTTTATGTGTTAGCAGTGGGTGTGGCTGAAATGCTTGAACTAAATAGTTAGAAGAGGTGTCCACATACTTATCTATATATGTTTATGAGCATGTATAAAAACATCTGTATGTATATATATGTGTGTACATACATGTGGCTGGTAAGAGTTGTGTGCACAAACTATAGCAGGCAATTTCAGCCTAATGTTAAAAAAAATATATTTATTTTGCTGGAACTAAAACAGTTCCTTGATGCAAAATTAGTTAAAGCCACAGCAACTATCAAAAGTTGCCATATTTGGTGACAAATTGGCAACTCTAAGAGGTATTGTTTATAGCCCCAACCAGAAGCTGCCAAAACAGAGGATTTAGTCTAAGTGGGCTAACAATGAAAAGCAAACCAAGCAGATGGGAGATCACTCAAAGGTGCAGGACAAATTTTCTACATGAAAAACCCTAACTGAGACTAAATTATCTCTAAAGGCATTTTGTGCACCAAAATATGTGTAGCAAAAGGCACCTGTGCTGCCCTGGGTTTGGCAGAAACCTTGAACAGACTACTTTAACCAAAGCCTTTGTGCCAGAATATATCCATGCCAACTTCTATTTTTTTATGTATAATTTTCCCATCAATCTCTGGAACGAAACCACATTCATTCGCTTCATTCTGTTTCTGGAGCTTAGATTTCTCCATAACTTACAAGTTAGTCTGACATTGTTTCACCGAAATAATACTTCTCCGCCCAGCCTCTCATCCTTGAACCAAACAGAGCATGTCACGTCTTTGGCTTCACTGAATTTTGTAAAGTATCCATTCTTTAGTTGAACAGCTTTTAAAATGTCACTGGTGTTCTGAGACATATGTGTGATAAGAACTGTGACAAGTAAAAAATAAAACCTGCTACTGTCAGGCATTACTGTCCCACTTTCTCCACCAAACTGTCTTACAGCAAAGACCCACATTTGAATTTCCAACTCTCCGTGGGCAAAATACCTCATTAGGCATGCTCTACGCTACATAAAGTGATAGAATGAATGCTTTTACTAATACCCGCAAACTCCCTTGATAAAACAATGCCATTAAACATATCAGAGAAATCGTTTTGTGTGGAAGATAAACATAAAAAACCAAAAAAAAAAAAAAACAAACAAATGTTGGAGAATGGGCTGGATTTCAGCCTCGTTACTAAGGAACACAGCCTGAAGCTTTACACAGAGGGCAATGAAGAGATGCTAAAGAAGATCAGAGTAGCAGAGTGGACTCCTGCAGGTCGTTTTGGCCAGCCTACTGTACATCTGTTGGACTCAGACATATTGTGTGAAGGGAAGGTGGCCAGCAGCTGTGTATCTGCTCTGTTTGCTCTGCTAACCCATAGCCACAGCTCTACAAGCGTGCAATGATGCCTTTCGGCATGACCCCTGCGCCACAGATCATTTTTAAATGACAAAATTGCACCTGTTTTGATGGGATTGCACACTGGAAAATGACGACGCCTGCTGCCAAGATGTATCTGATATAAACTAACTTTATCTAAGAGCATTTACCGTGTATCAAATACCATCAATGAAACTGCCAACAGATATCAAAATATGTTCACGTGGCATTTTAGTGGTGTAAACATTATCAAGTGTTATGACCATCATTTTGTTGGGCTAGTTAAATGGGTCACACTTTATTCGGATGGTCCCCTATAGATGCTCAACAGATATATAAATTACTAACAAACTTTCTAGTGATATTCAGTTGAGTATCAACAACAGTATGGTTGGGGTTAAGGTTAGGAGTAGGTGTATGTTTTGCCTTAATGTTAAGGTTAGGGTTATGTTTAAGGTTAGATTTAATGAAATCTTTCATACTGAACTTGACGTTCAGTTCCATGTAATAGATATTTAATTGAATGTTGACAGACTGAGCATTTCCAAAGCATCTACAGTGGACCATCCAAATAACACTGATCTTCATGTCAAGGTGTAGGTAATAGATATTTAGTTGAATGTTAGATATGCAGAGCACTTACAAAGCATCTGCAGTGGACCATGCACATAAAGTGTTACTATTAAATGTATAATTAGATAAATATTACATGATAATTGATAACTTATTACATAATAACAGGTTGGGGCTTCACTTTCTATCAATGTCCAAACCTTATAAGAATGGCAAAATGTAAACATGGTATAATAAAGCAATAAAGCCGCAAGAGGCTGTGCTTTACTGCAATTTTATCACAGGGAAGCATGATACCAGATTAAAACTGCCCTCCTGGTGGTAAAACCATAGTAACGCACAGCCTCTCGTGGCTTATTGCTTTTATAAAATCACAGCCAACATCCATCCATCCATCCATCCATTTTCTAAGCCGCTTCTCCGTCAGGGTCGCGGGGGGGTGGGGGGTGGAGGGGGTTTAGCTGGTGCTGGAGCCTATCCCAGCAGTCTTTGGGCAGAAGGCAGGACACACCCTGGACAGGTTGCCAGTCCAGACACAGACAGTCACTCACACCCAGGGGCAATTTAGCATGTCCAATTGGCCTGACTGCATGTCTTTGGACTGTGGGAGGAAACCAGTGAACCCGGAGGAAACCCATGCAGACACGGGGAGAACATGCAGACTCCATACAGAGAGCACCCCGGTCACCCGGCAGGGGAATCGAACCCAGACAGCCAACATAAAATAGTAAAATCTTTTGGAAAATTATTTAAGTCAATATTAATAATAATCAACATAAATAAGTATTCCAGCAATAAATGTGGTTCCTTTAGAGTATGGCATCATCGCCAAGCAACCGTGGACTGCTGAATGAGGTTTTTGTGGTCATTTCATGAATTTAACTTTTTGTCATATAATGAACATAACACAGCACTTTTTAATGCAAAAGCTTCACTTTATAAATGCGCAGTTCTACAGAAACATCCACTTTTCTATCTCTCCATAGGTGTCACTGGTGTTACCGATCCTCATTGGTGTTACGCATAACAAAGGTAACACCCGTGACATTTTTAATGAAACATGCTGCTACAGAGCATCGAACCACATGTTGTCAATCATGGAATATCCACTAAAATAAGTAATTTAATCCATTTGTGTTCTATTTTTTTCACAATTAGTTAAAAATACAGTCAGTCACACCAGTGACGTCAACTAAAACAGTGAACTTACCACGTGCTTTTCTTCATCGATCTTCAGAAAATAGGTAAAAGAAAGTCAAGTGATGTCATCTGTGTGAGTTTTATTTCAAAATAAGAGTGTTGCTTGGAATTCTGTATGATTGATTAAAACCCTTATTGTTAAATTGATGCTCAAGAAGGTGTAACATATTGTTAAATTTAAAAATCTAAATAAATTGTAACCCAAACCTGTTTTTTTTGTGTGTAATATATCTGTAAATGCTAAAGTGGACATTTCTGATTAATGACCCAAGTACTTCTTGGTCACTAAATGACCATCACTAGTCTTATTTAGCACCAATCCAATTCCCCGCTCTTCTTGTGCTGGAGCTGAATATCAAACGGCTCCCTGCTCCCTACATAGTGCACTACGTAGGAAATGAAATATTGGCTCCTGCAGTCCAACAATGCATAATATACCTAATAAATAGGCATTTGGGACTTAAACACATCCATATTCGATAAATGATGCACTATTAGGCTGTAGAGGCTAGAATGTCTAAACCTCCATAGCTAGCACACTATTTAGGGAATACAGAGTCGTTTGGGATTCTGCCTGACATGTAAAACGTGGTCCATTCAAGTGTCATTTTTTAGACTTTAATAGGGTCATATTACAGTTAATCGTACCGTACATACTTTAATTCAAGTCTGTGGCATAAATGATGGAGTTATTTAGCATGTTTGCTGTTAGCTAGCTGACCAGCCTAGTTCTAGTTGAGAAAATAAACTGTCAGCCCCTAAATTTAAACAAAAAGTTAGTACACTCAGTAGTCCATTCAAGCAGCATGAGATTCAGAGATTATTCCATTAACAGAACAAGACTTTTTCATGTGGCGTTCAGAGTTCAGTTGTTGTGATGCAGTCATAGGTGTGCATATATTATGGATTTTACAACGGCTCAGCCAATCAGAGTTTAGGACCAGAACTATCCGTTTAATAATCATTCAGAATCCACAAGATCTAAGGTTTGAAACAAAACAGTACCTTGATCTGAACATTAATACTAGGCAAACAAGATGCTGCTTGGCTTGAAAGCAATAACTTGTAAGTCATAGTTTTTAATATGTCTTTTCCAAAGCCATATTCATTTTGAGGACAAAGCATGGTAACAGATTGCCTAATAAGCCAGCGATATCCACGCCAAGAAAGATCTGAGGTAGACAGTACAGAGACCTGAAAGAGAGAAGAGGCAAAACAGATAGGATTCACTGCTCCTTTTTGCCCCAGAGGAGCACTTAAAACATCTCCTATAGAAGATGAAATAAATGAGAGGAGCTATCTCTCATCTCCACAAAAAGCCATGAAAATGCCTCAGCAGTCGGACAGGGCTGCAGAGAGATGCCTGGGGTTGGAGAGGTAACGGCAGGGGGGTTTTGGGGTGGGGGGTGCCCAAAGAGAGCAAAGAGGAGCACTTATCAATCTGTCCTGATGTCCTGTCCTGCTGGCCTGCTTTATATCACTCCGGAGAGCATTTCTCATCCATGTCCTCTCCTCTGCAACCCACCACTAACCCCCTCCACCATCCCCCACCTCTGCTCAATCTCTCTCTCTTTCTCTCTCTCTCGCCCAGAAGGGATGCTGTCATCTACCATCGCCTCTGTCGTTAACAAGGAGGGAACACATCAAAGTGGGTCTGAAACCTCAGGAGGCGAGAGATCAAAGTTGGGCTCTAATCTCATTGGGAAGGAGGCAGATTGATGGAGATTTGAGAGAGGGTGGTGGTCCGCTAGCAGACACGACTGCTCCCCCACGGGGAGCTCAAAGAGCAGTGTACAGTGTAGGTGAGCCAGAGATCCGGCCATTCCTCTGAGGCGTGGACGGCACGTGGCAGAATCATATGATTGAGCTGTCTGTGCTGTGCCCGACCTAGTTCCACCCAGTGACTACTGGGATAGGCTCCTGCGACCCAGCAGGAGAAGTGGCTTAGAAGGCATGTGTGTGCTTTTCCCTGACCCTCTTTGGGCCCGGTGTCCAGCACTTTTTCTATCCAAACATAATTGAAATTTTCCCATTTCTAAGAATGGCTATTGACAATGGGCAGCATCTGCCTTGCAAGGACACAGTTCCAGTATATAGGACCATAGCCTTGAGCTTAGCTTAGTGCTAGTCTAGATGGAAGTCTACATGCATTTGGCGCTTGGTGGGTGTTAATTTTGGGCAAATTTGGTGGTAACGTTATTTTAGACAGAACTGCGATGGACTGGCGACCTGTCCAGGGTGTATCCTGCCTTGCGCCCGATAACAGCTGGCATGGGCTCCAGCACCCCCCGCAACCCTGAGGGAAAAGCGGCTTAGAAGATGTGTGTGTGTGTGTGTGTGAGTGTGTATAGCTAATTCATTTCTTGCTTTTTCTATGGTGGAACTGAAAAAATTCAACTGCTAACAGATTCGCCTTTATGGGAAGAGAAATCTAAACACTTCATTTTTTTTTTCTTTTTTTGTTGTTCTCTATGACCCATAATATCTGTGATCAACATATAACCTAAACAGCGACTATTTAAGTTTAGTTGAGTTATTAAAAGGCCATTTCAGTCCCAGTAGAGTAGGACAGTGTTTGTGCACTTATAGTAAAGATAAAGCATAACTTCATTTTAATGTTTTGTTTGTTTGTTTGTTTGTTTGTTTTTGCAGTTTTTGGAGCTTTGTCTTTTTGAACAACCCACCCAAACCACCCTTGGCTATATCCCTGCACTGAGTAATCAATTTACCAAACTTAATCCAACTTAACATAGTGCAATAATATAGCAGCTACAGTTGTCAAAAACACCTACATTTAGAGCGTGTTAAGGTAGATCTTGAGCAGCTGTTCTTCAAGGGTTCTACAGAATAGTTCTATTTGAATAAGTTCTATATAGAACCATAACACGCTTAAATGCTTCCTTGCATGGTGAAATGGCTCTGCGTGTTGTGTATGGTTTTATGTGGAACTCATTGGAATAGAACCATTCCCTTTACTAAAGAACCCTTGTAAAACATTTACGTTTAGAGTGTGTTAGGGTAGATCAGGAGTAGCTATTCATTAAGGGTTCTTTAATAAAGGGAATGGTTTTTTTTGACTGAGTTCTATATAGAACCATTACACACGTAAATGGCTCCTTGCATGGTGAAATCGCTCTTTGCGTGTTGTATATGATTCTATAAATAAACCTACTGAAAATGGTTCTACATAGCACCAAAAAGGGTTCTGTTATTGTAACAATGTCAAGCTTGTAACAACAGAAGTGCTATTTTGGTGCTAGAAAAATGTTCTGTTTAGAACCATATGCAACATATTCTCCATCAATCTGAACCATTTCACCATGTAAAGAACCATTTAAGCACAAAATCCTTGAAGAACAGCTACTCCTGATCTACCCTAAGGGTTCTTCAGTAAAGGGAATGGTTCTCTTTGACTGAGTTCTATGTAGAACCATTACATGCTTCAATGGTTCCTTGCATGGTGAATTTGCTTTTTGCGTGTTGTTTATGGTTCTATCTATAAACCTACTGAAAATGGCTCCACATAAAACCAAAAAGGATTGCAACGATGTCGAGCGTGTACCATTTTGGTGCTAGAAAAACATTGTTTAGAACCATATGCGACATATTTGCCATCAATCTGAACCATTTCACCAGGTAAAAAAACATTTAAGCATGAAATAGTTCTATGCAAAACCCATGGGTTCTAACTACAGCTATTCTTTTTACTAAGCAACTCTGGAACTCTGGACTCATGCTACAAGGTTAGCTGTGCACTTCAGTGTATCAGTAGCAGTGCTGGACAAAGTACACAAATCATGTACTTGAGTTAAAGTAGAGACACCCAAGGTAAAATATTCCTCCAGTAAAAGTAAAAGTCCTTACTCTAGTCCTCAACTTACTAAAAGTACTAAAGTACTTGGCTTCAAATGTACTTAAGTATCAAAAGTACTAAAAGAGTATTTCTGGCTCTGATGTCCTGTTATCATTTTTATAACAAGACTGGCTTCATGAACTCATTTCAGGTGAAAGTCCTCCAGCGTCTCTCTTGGTAGACTAGTCTTTTAATAGAACGTCATTAATTAGTGACGCTGACGTCTATTAAAATGATGTGATTGTGAGACACAAAATACTGAACCGAATCCCTCTGAAACAACTTTTTACAAACAAGCAAATTTTTGGTTTAAGATTACTTCCTAAATTAGTTACAAGTTGAATAAAAACTGGCTTTAAACTCAGAATCACAGATGAGCTCCTTTACTATGTTGATCTGTAGGCCTCTGTTCATAAACATAAACCAGCCCAAACTAATTTACTATAAAATGAAATGGTGTTTGTAGAAATTCAGAAAAAAGCAGCATCAGTCACGACTGCATATGTGGACATATTTCTATATTGTGCTCTATTTACACAAAGTTAGGTTAGTTCATCATTTAGGTCGACGTATGTGCTCCCAAAAGATGAACTGTGTGCTGCACTGGGTCGGTATGACAAACAGGTCAAAACAAGCTCAGAACAAAGTGACCGCTGGGCCCTGATTGGTGCTCTGGCTTTGCGCTTCTTTCGTTTTGACATGTTACGTTTTAATACACACAGAAACCAAAAGGAACGACAGATTTCTCAAAATGTAGCGGAGGAAAAAGTCGGATATTAGACTCTGAAATGTAATGCAGTGAAAGGGAAAAGTCGCCCAAAATGGTAAAACTTCAGTACAGATACACAAAAAAATACTTAAGTACAGTAACGAATTACATTTACTTGGTTACTGTCCACCATTGATCAGTAGGTTGAAGTGGATTATTAGTAGCATTCAATACAGCTTAGCTAAGTTCACAACAGTAGCTACAAAAGAGCACAGCTGTGGGCAGAGAGGTCAAGCACTGACAGCTCAATTACGCATGACTAAACCAGAAACAGTTTGAGCCAAGGTTCAGCTTTGTTACCTCTAAAAGCTTCCTCACAGAAAGTTATCACTTACAATGTTTACAAATACATTGTTTGATGCCTGAGGCATTGTTTTGATAAGGTTTCTTGATAAGGCTTTGGCCTTCAGAATGTCATTTTCATAAATACTGTCACGATTGGCCCCTCCCAGTCCTGTCCATGTGTTCATGTTTTGCTTTAGCCCATGTGCATTTGTTTTGGTTTCCTAGTCCAGCCCCTTGTTTTGGTTACTCGATCCCTGATTGTCTCCACCTATGTTTCCACCTGTCCCTCATTTACCCATATGTGTTTTCCCGTGACTGGTCTTTGTTTGAATTGTTTCGATGTACTGTTTGATGTTAGATGTTCTGATTGTTTGTTGGTGTTTGATTCAGTGTTTATTTCGACATGTCTGTACCTACTTCAATCCGTGTTGGCTTTATGAACCTGGATTTGCCCTGAATAAAAGTTGCTTATGTCGGCATATGTGTCCGCCTCCTCGCTCCCCGGCATTACAAATACTTTCAGGGCAGAGATGTACATGTAAGGCGTTGTAAGGGCAAACAGTCCAATATTTTTTTTAGATTACTGTTATCCTACCATTAATAACATTAAATATACAACTCAGAAGGCACGTTTAGGTTCACTGGTCATTTTGGATGGCAAATAAAATGGCTATATTTGTACTGTAGACATTAAGGCCCAATCCCATTTCACCCCTTGTCCCTACCACTTGGCCCTTAGCATCTAGGGTTAGGGTGTCCCAATTTTTGTCGAGATAAGGGTGAAGTGTTAGGGCTTCATGGCGCTGCAAATGGAGGTTTTTCAGAGAGTAATTCCAAACAGAGTGTTATGAGAAAAAAAGAAAAACCAGCAGAGCACAAGAGACCAAAGAAACCCACAAATCTGAGTATTTTTCCCGTTAAAAAATACAGTAATCACTGTATTATCTTAGTTTAATGTCATTTAACGTTTAATGTCTCATTAGCTAGCTAGCTAACTTTCCCGTTTCACCTTAAATACTCCAGCAGTTTTGATGTTTGAAGCACCAGAATCTAACTGCTGCACAATTTAAGGTGGAACGGGAAAATTTGAACAAGAAGCTGGTGTTTCTGAGCATTACCCTCCTCTGCTATCACTGAAGATGGGCCAAGTCACCTACAGGGCACCTCTAGTAGCCTGAGGGTATGAGGGTTGTCCCATTTGGTAGGGCAAGGTTTCGACCACTACCCCTTGTAACTCAGGGAAAAAAGAAGAAATTGGATTGGGCCTAAGACTTCCGGTTCCTATTACCACCACTGTAACATAGTCGATAAGTTTCTCTGCAAAGAAACTTCACATCAAACCAGGGTGAATGACTTTGTTTGCATTTCCTTGTGTCTGAATTAAGCGCAAATTTCAAAGCATTAGTGCTATTCCCCTTTAAATGACCAGTTTCTTTGTGTTCGCACAGCTCCGAAAAAATCACATTTAGACTGATTTAACCTCGTAATTCAACAATCGCGACTGCAAATCAAAATGGTCTGAAGTGTCAGCGAAAAGCTCAGATTCCATCAAGAAGTGACGTCTCGGTCTTCTTCTGCATCGTATCTCGGTATGAATTCATTACTTCAAATACGACTCATGCAGATATGCATTATTGCAAGCCTTTATAACAGCAAAGCCTAAATTATCGTGACTATATTGGCGCACAAATGATTCACAAAGGCACCGCTTGAGTTTGGCACACTCTGCTGGTTAGCACAGCACCGTGAGCTTTTGTGCCAAGGTGGGACGCGGTATACTGTAGCTTATCAGCCCCTTTCATTCAACCAATAAATGGGAGATTGTAAATCTGTTCCAGCAGATGCACAGCCTGTGGCCTACAGACGACATGAATGTGCGAACAAATTATTTTTCTCTGCAGACCTTTGGACTCCTGCCCTAGCTTTTTTTTTTCCTCTCCTTTTTAATAAGATTTTATTTTTCTCAATGCAATAACTGTTTTTTTGTTAAGAAATACTTGGTGAATAGCTGTCGGGGGGTCTTCATAAGAAGACGTGATGTATGTTAAAGGTTTTATGGCAAAATGCCTGTTGAATGGGTCAGGGGTGTCCTAGCAACAGAGAGCAAGTGACTAGGGAAGCCACGATGTTCTGCTATTCCACATAAATAAGCAGCTTGTGATTGCTACCAGAACATACAATGTAAAAGTATATATTGGCTAGTGAAAGCATCTCAAATACAGGCAATATCTTGTAGCAAGAAAATGACATTCTCAGGAGAATTCTACCAATTGATCCAAGGGCTTGCATAATTAAGTTACTAAGAAGCAAACAGAGTCAGTCAGAGTGGCTTAATGTGAAATGCTAGACTAGTAAAAAGACTTGTTAACAGTGGTGGAGACAGGAACCAGATACCTATCTCTAAAAGCTTTAATATGATCAGTTAAAACATTATCAGGGCTCACAGATGATGTGGGTAGCATTGATTATCTTGACAATGCCACATTTCAAGGTCTGGGATGCATCATATGGTTATGAATAGTCGGTTCTTAGTTGACATGCTGGATGTGGGAGAAATGGCCAGGTGTAAAGATCTGAATGGCTTTGACAAGGGCTTGTGGGGCACTCCTGGACAGCAATGGTGAGTACCTACCAACAGTGGTCCAAGGAGGGAATGTTGGGTATCCAAGAGTCACCCATGCATGAGAGCAGTAAAGGTTATACCAACAGGTACAAACCAGCCCAACGGCTCCTTTGTCACAAAACATCGTGCTGCAAAGCCATATATTGGTGAGGTTGCCCAGGCCGACTCCTGTCCACCACTGAATGCACCTACAGTGGGTACGCAAACTTTGGAACTGGACCTTGAAGCAATGAAAGAAGGTAGCCTGATCCGATGAGTCCAGTTTTCTTTTACATCACATGGACAGCTTGGTTTGAATGTATCATTCATTTAGGGAGTTAATTGCACCAGAATGCACTGTGGGAAGAAGACAAGCAAGGAGTGTGATACTTTGGGCAATGTTCTTTTGGGAAACCCTGGATCTCACATGTGCCACCTACCCAAACATTCTTGTGGACCAGGGACACCAATTCATAGCAATGGTATTCCTCAATAGCAGTGGCCTTTCTATCAGGAAAATAGATTGAGGAACTTCAGGCACAGCTGAAGGTGCTGCCTTAGCCTTCAAATTCCCCAGATTTCAATCTAAGCGATGTGCTGGAACAACAATTCCAATCCACAGCAGCTCCACCTCTCAATTAACAGAACTCAAAAAAATCTGCCAGATACCACAGGGCACCTTGAAAGGTCTTGTAGAGTTCATGCCTCAGCATTTTGGTGGTTCAAAGAAGACCAACAGTACATTAGGCCATTGGTCATATTTTGGCTCATCGGTGTAGTTATGAATGTGCTGCTTGATTCCTGAAACATTGTTTTGTTGCAATTATGAGATAAATGTTGCAGTTGAAATTGCAGTTTCTACAAAACGTTTTTCCTTACCAACCAAGTAAATTTCAAGCATTTCTATTGAGCCATTCATCATGAATTGTTCACTTAATGTTAAGCAGTTATTTTGTTCAAAAGCCATAAGAGCAAACAAACAAGTGTGGTGATATGTAATATTTCTCATTGGATTACTCTAAGAAGACTATAGGGATATTCAACTTACATAATTTGTACACGTTTTCATTTAATCTCCTAAACACTCATGTTCTGTCAGTGTGTGAGATCAGTTTACTTGGTAAAACTGCATATAATCAGTCAAATTTCTCTAGAAATAGGCTGAACACTTGTCTCATTTTCACACAATCTCATAATGAGGCATATTAGATAAATTGCCTTTGATTAAGATGCTTTTATTTGCCAAGATATCATGTTTCTTGCAATGTGCCATCCTTGTGGTTTGCTCTAAGTTGGCTGAAGATGCTCTCTGTATGAAGTGTGATAGAGTGTGCATTTGAATGCAGCTGAAAATAGAGCGGCTGCAGCAGTAAGAGGCTCAGTGCCGTGTGGTCAGGGGTGTCACTGAGGCACTGGAACATGCGCTCTGATGTTGATTTACATTGTGTGGTGATGGCCCACTGCCTCCTGATCCCAGAGGCTTCCCAGCATGCTTTTAGCATGAATGGGTACATCAATCAGGACTTGATAAAAACACATGAGTTCGGATGCAAAAAACGCGTTTGTTTTTGTACAGTGTCAGGACATGGAGCCATACATAAATGCATATATTTAAGCAGTAGAACATGAGAGGGAATGTGTTATCATGAAAATAACACTAATGAGAATGATGTTATTCACAATAACACACGACCTCCAGTGTCTCTACTGCTTTAATACAACAGTTAAATAAATACAGTAAGAAATGAATGAACTGGCCGTGAACGTGGACGTTAATATGTTTTAATGTTCAGGTCCTTCCTCCTAATTATAGCTCCTTAACGAGCAGCTCATTGCTACGTCACAGTAACGAGCTCCACCCACTCGCTGCACAGCCGGCAGTTCGTTCTCCAGCTCCTTACACTAAATTCCCAAACTGTCGTCTCCACTGAGCAGCTTTTAGTTTTTATTGGGTCAGTTTTATGTCTCAGTCTGATTTGGTCGGACTCTGAAGATCAGACACGTCTGGCGAATGGTGTCAGGTTCATTTCTGGCTGATTCCAGGTTGTTCAGCTGTTCTTCTGTCACAGCTGCCGACTGAAAAGCTGCTCAGTGGTGACGACAGTTTGGGAATTTAGTTTCGTCTCGTCTTCAGAGTCGGACCAAATCGACTGTCGGTCAGATGTGATCTTAACAGTGTCCGTTTTTTCTGTTTGTGGCAAAGTAAGAAGTAAAAACGTTCAAATGGTTCATATATATATATCTAAACCATTTGAACATTTGAAGGTGTGAAGGTGCCAAGGAAAAATATGGACCCAAGAAATTCTTGTTACTTTTCATCGTTTTTATGTTTATTTGAATTATGAATATGACTTAGTTAAATTAAAATGTTCAAGTAATTTTCTACGTGAATTTCTACGTTAACACATCATGTACAGAGAATAGATTTCAATGTACACTTAATGTTTATTTGGTGAGTTAAAAGATACAAAAATAAATAAAATGTAGGTTGAACAAAAGTTATAGCACAGTTTACATTTTATTCTTCCTTTTTTCTTTATAAATAGGAGTTGTACACTAAAATGAGCAGAAAACAATGTATTAATGTGTGTTCTCTGTAGTGGAAGTGCTATCCTCACTTAGGAATTAAAACATATATTTTGGGGTGTTCAAACTTTTGCATACTGCTGTATCTGTACATTTTAACAGCAGAACCCTCACCTTAATCTCAGGAACTAATCAGAAATGTTTCAGTTTTAAAAAATGATGTGAAGGTTTTGTAAAAAGCAAGTTTTTTCCTTGTTTTTCTACAAAGTCCGGGCATTTTTGGTATCTGATCTGTGTTTGGATCATGGGAGTGATTTGATCTCTCTTGTTTTTGTTAGGATCTGTGCTGCTGCGTTTTGTGTTTTGAGTGTTATTTATTGGACTTATTGTTTTTCATTGTATAAGCACTTGGATTCATGACAATATCTCCTGAGCTGGCGTATTTCCTCTTTCATCAGTGAATTTTTATGAGTGCGATTGTTTTTCTTCCATTTGACTGGAACACAAGTGTCAAGAGTTTCCTTTAAGCTAGTATTTAAATCAGAGACCAGGTCATTACAGGAGAGAGTCTGTATCTGATGCACTACTATAAATATTTTTCAACTTCTCAGCGCTTTCTGAGTTAATGTAATGCTTTTTCAAGTAGTTTTCCGGCACTCTCTTCGTTACTTCTGCGCTGACTTGAAAGAATACAGAAAGATACATTAGACAAGATTTTAAAATGATAGGTCATGAATGCATAATGTTGTAGTTTCTGAAGGATGTGTTTGAAAAAATATGGATGAGCTGCGTTATGCATAAGAGGGGGATAAATAGAGGTCAGTGCTGTCTGTGTAGTGCTGATGGAAGCAAACTGGTGTGCTTTGTTGTTAGGAAATTGGATCTTTCTGCGTAGAGGATGTACAATTGTGTCAGTATCTGTACAAGGGGTCCCAAAATTATTTCAGAGGTCTCTTTGGAACACCCTGTGCCTTGGGTCCCTGTGTTATTTCCAGTGGTGGACTTTCCAGTGGTGGAGTACACATTTGACTTAAAGTAGAGATACCCAATGAAAATATTCCTCCAGTAAAAGTAGAAGTTCCTCCTTTTAGACCTCCACTTGAGTAAAAGTACTAAAGTATTTACCTTCAAATGTACTTAAGTATCAAAAATAAAAGTACTAAAAGAGTAATTCTGGCTCTGATGTCCTGTTATCATTTTTATAACCAGACTGGCTTCATGAACTCATTTCAGGTGAAAGTCCTCCAGCGTCTCTCTTGGTAAACCAGTCTTTTAATAGAACGTCATTAATTAGTGACGCTGACGTCTATTAAAATGATCATAAGCACAAAACACTGAAGGTAAACAGTTTCTATCAGGGAGAACCGAGTGGCTCTGAAATCACTTTTTACACACAAGCAAAGTTTCAGTTTCAGATTTATTTACAACTTAGTTCCAAGTTTAAGTTGAATAAAAACTGGCTTTAAACTCAGGATCACAGATGAGCTCCTTTACTATGTTGATCTTTAGGCCTCTGTTCATAAACATAAACCAGCCCAAACTAATTTACTATAAAATGAAATGGTGTTTGTAGAAATTCAGAAAAAAGCCGCGTCAGTCTCGACTGCATATGTGGACATATTTCTATATTGTGCTCTATTTACACAAAGTTAGGTTAGTTCATCATTTATGTTGAACAGACTCTCCCAAAGTTTTACGCTGCTGCGCTGACGTTGAACCGTGTGCTGCACTGGGTCGGTATGACCAACAGGTCAAAACCAGCTCTAAACAAAGTGACCGCTGGGCCCTGATTGGTGCTCTGGCTTTGCGCTTCTTTCATTTTGACATGTTACATTTTTATACACACAGAAACCAAAAGGAATGACAGATTTCTCAAAATGTAGCAGAGGAAAAAGTCGGATATTAGACTCTGAAATGTAGTGGAGTGAAAGGAAAAAGTCGCCCAGAACGGAGAAACTTCAGTACAGATACACGAAAAAATATTAAAGTACAGAAACTAATTACATTTACTTCATTACTGTCCATGACTGTTTATTGCCCCAAGGTTAACCCCCTTGCCCCCAGTAATTACACCACTGCACACTTACGGTACTATGCAAAAGTCAGAGACCAAACTTTATTTAATTTCCAGTCAAAACTGCCATTAAGTACAAGTTATTCATTTAACAGGAGAAATAATTGAAAATAGTGTTTAAAAACTGGAGTTCAAAAAAGGATTAGAAGCTACAGAGAAAATGGGGCTCTATGAACCCATGCAAGACCTGACAGACCAACAAAACTGTCAATATCAGTATATAAACAGTGAGATAAAGGAGAAAATCAAGCTTCACTCATGCTTCAGATCTTTTGATGTTGTAGGTCTGAAAGGATGTATAGCTGTCGAGAAGCCACTACTGAGAAAAGAAAATGTATGAGTCAAACAAGCAGCTTGCATTCTCAGAACAAGAGACTGACCACTCCAGAGTCCAGACCTCAACATCACAGTGTGTTCGGGATCACATCGATGGTGGAAAGCCATGCAACCAACTTCTAAACCTGAATTTTGGAGATGTGGAAAAATTCCCTGCAGATTTCCTTATAAAAACTGAAAATGAGTCTCGTAAAAAGAATGACAGCTGTAATAAAGCTCAAGAGTGGATACACCAAATACTGAAAAACGGATTATATTTAAGTGTTAAGTGTTATGAATGTATGTGTAACACACAAATGCTCCCCTCAGTCATTCTCTCTCTCTCTCTCTCTCTCTCTCTCTCCTGTCTCGGACAGACACACACACACACATTCACATCAGAGTGTGACGCTGCTCATCTCTCTCTCTCCATCACTGCCATGATGCATCCCGCTCCCTGCGTGTCATCCATCAGGGTGCATCGACACTCCTCCACACAGACACACACAAACACACACACTGTCCCCCCTCCAGGTCCCAGAGGGGCTAAAACTGCACTTAACTCCACCTCTCATCTCCCCCTCACCTCCATCATCCATCATCCATCACCCCACCACTGGCCCCCCACCCCATGCACCCTGCAACTTCGTCCTCAGGGTCCAGCACCTACACACACTCCTGTTGCTGAGACCAAGGACACACAGCATGCACTGGACCTTCAGAGGAGGAAATCTCTGACCTCATGATGATTCCAAATGATTAATATTCTTTACTAAACACCTGAATCTCAAATTTGACTGTGATTTATTTATCAAAACACAAGTTGTTCATTTAACATCACCATAGCTCAGTCTTAATCGGTGGTTTAGCATTTTCTGTTAATCACGATCCGCATAATCCAAAACACATTCAGTGATGCTGAGATCTGGACTCTGGGGTGTCCAGTCAGTTGTTCTGAGAACACCAGCAGCTTCCTTGTCAGCTATACATCTTGACAGCTACACATCCTTTCAGACCCATAGCGCTGAGTGGTCTTCTCACAGTGGTAGGACGGACAGAAACACCTGTGGATGTTTTCAGATCTGAAGCAGCTTGATTTTCTCCTCTCTCTCAAACAGGAAAGCAGTAAGAGCTGTTTGTCTCATGGGGACAGTATTGGTGGTCCACCTAGTCTTGCTTGTCTTGTCTAGTCTAGTCTGTCACCTAGTCTAGTCTTGGTTATTAGGTGACGCATTTTCTCTGTATCTTTTAATCATTTTCTCATCTCCAGTTTTGGAAACACCAGTTTTATTTCATTCACTTTTCCTTTGACTTTCCCTTCCTTCTGTAAGTGGACGGTCCTCAGAAATATCTCCTGAAAAATGAACTCAGTGAGTTTTGAATGAAAATTAGCCCCTTAAATGGTCGAGGGCTGCCAGCAGGCCCAAAGTTTTATTACACACTTCTATAACCTAAAAATAGCCAGAGGTTGACGAAGTATACAAATCATCATTTTTTCTCTCTGGCTCTCAACGAAGGCGGTCACACTTTTTCCCTCTCCTCTCCCTTATCTTCCCTGCTTTGCTTCTGTGTCTAGTCTACTGTCTGAGCTCTTTACTGAGAGACTCTCTCCGCGCTGTTCTTCAAACCTAAAAAATGGATTTGATTAAATGGTCTCTCGACGCAATTGACACCATCTTCTCGACAAGAAGTTCTGGTTCGGGGGAACCAGCCTGTTCTGCCGGAACGTTTGCAGCTGGCTACACGATGGACGCATGGGAGAGGTGGCGTGTTGTGTGCCTGGCGGCTCTCTCCGTGGAGGATATTGAGGACGTCTACCTATTCAGAACCATGATCACAGGTGGCTTGCTGATTGGATTAGGCATTGCCCTAGTGTATCGTCAAGTACGCGGAATGAGGGCAGCTGTCCACGGCCCCTTAAAGCTGTCCGACATGATTGACGTGGTGGGCAGAGCGGTCAACACTCAGACTATGACTGTTGGTCGTACCTTGGATAACATCGTGGAGAAGTTGGTGGCTTTGCAAAGGAAAACGGATCGTTTGAGTGACCATAATGGACTTGGTGAGCTGCCGTGAAAATTACGGCTACTCGCCCGAAGCCTGCAACTCTTTTCTTATCTGCTTTCGGCTCCCCGTATCAGCACTGGCCTTGGCCTTACATAGATACAGCCTCTTTGTGCTAGCAGAGATCTGCTCTTAACCTTCATTTCTATGAAGCGGAGAAAGGGCTGGCCAAGCCCAGGTGAGTCATGCCACTGTTAGAACACAGACTCAGAGAAACTAGCCGGGCCCTACAGAGCAATACTGCATATTTAACTACCATAGGGACACCATTCATTGGTGAGTAGAGGCTTACTGAAGGAAAAGTATAACGGTAACACTTTCTATGAATGTCATGTTTGTAAACATCTATAAACACATTCATAACATGGTATAATGCATTCTTAAGGAATTACAAGTTATGTTTAGCCATGCTTATTATGCTTTATGAATTGTTAACATAATGCTTTATAAGTAGAATAGAATTTAGAACCACTTGTCACTTTGCTTTGCACACTGGAATTAGACCTCTGCATTTAACCCATCCGTGCAGTGAAACACCCACATACATGCACACTAGTGACCACACACACTAGGGGGCAGTAAGCACACTTGCCCGGAGCAGTGGGCCACCCTATTCACAGCGCATGGTGCCTTGCTCAAGGTTACTTCAATCATGGACTGTCAGCCAAGGGGATTGAACCAGCAACCTTCTGGTCACAGGGCTGGTTCCAGCCCACGATTGCCCAACCTCCAGCCCACGATTGCCCCACTACTGTTCATAACAAATTATAAGAGCTCATAAGTTGTATTTATCTGCTCTAAGTGAAGCATACTGTACTAAAGCCAACTCCAATGTTAAGAGTGAGGCTTCAAGTTGAAGTATTTACTGAAGGATTTACTGAAACACTAAAACACAATAAAGCTCATTACAGGCTTCAAATATCAGAGTTTAAACTAGAGCTGCCGTCAGTGTTTCACCCAATGTGGGAAAGTCAATGTACACCACTGTTAATGTGCACCACCGTTAGCCTGGCACTGACTTAACACTGCATATCCAATAGGATGCCAGCAGAAATTAGCATTACCATAGTTAAGTGTAGTGTTGTTTTACAGAGTGAAGGTTTCTAGTGCTTGGCGTTAGAACCAGTGAGGGAACAAATTACAATGACAGCACTCAAATATCTCCACAGTAACTTCACGTTGAGTTTGATGTCACAGGAGGTTCAGGGGAAGGACTGATGGGTACTTGATTTGCTGTGATGTAATGTAGTCTTTAAAGTGAAAGTGCTGACTAAGAAAAGCACATTGTAGGAATAACTCAAGGCTGGACAGCCTGTTTGGAGCATCTGAATATTCAGGACTGAAGCTCTGAAGATCCAGCTCTAACAGCACCAGCTGTGAGAAATAAACTACTAGAAATCTCAGGGAGTAAACAAACTTTGGCACTGACAGTAAAACATAATATTAACACCACTTAAGATGCATTATATTAACAACTCATAATGCATATTAAACATGGCTATAAAGTGTAATTGAGTGGAATTCATGTTTATATATATATTTATATATATTTATAACTGTGCCTTATAAATCCATTATAGCATGTCATGGATGTGTTTATAGATGCTTACAAACACGACATTCATAGAAAGTGTTTTCAGTATAATTTACTAACTAAAACATAGAAGATTTAGATAAAAGTAGCTAACTGATATGGTTGGCAACAATAGGGTGACTTGTGTGCCACTGCAGGTAGCCACGGAGATAACATAGCAGTTAGCAGTTAACAAGTTGGTTCTCTCTATCTATATATGTGTACCATATATGGTAAAACATAACTTGTGAAGTTATATCAGATAACTGCTGTCCACAGTACAGTGCTATACTGATCTGTAGCAAAAAGTGCAGGTGACTAGTGTGGTTGGCTGCAGTGAGTTGACTTGTGTGCAGCTGCACTTAGCTGAGGAGCTAACATGGCAGTTAGCTGGCTAACTTTTTTTACCACAAACAGTGAAACTTCAATAAATAATAATACAATCTCCCATACCTGCCATTAAAACCAACCTAGACCAGCATAGCTAATCAATAGCAAAACCTGTAGATGTTGGAAGCTGATATGGTGGTCAAGCATTATAACCCTGCTGGGAACGGAATGCTTATTGTACAGTTTCCTTTCATGTGTTTATTTATGGCTAGTGGGGAAGTAACAGTAAAATGCTTAGACATTGAGTAAATCAGCATTTGCCCCAGTTTGAAGGTTATGGAGTTATGAAGTTACGAAGCCTCTTCTGAGATCACCAGAAGAGTGTGTTGATTAAGGACTTTTGCATGTCAAAGTTTCACCAAAGTTTAATTCCAGGCAAAATCTTTACACACAGAATTCCATTGGTATAAGCTGTCACCTAAGGTTCCTGAGCCACCAGGGGGCTCCAAAGAGCATGCAGTATTTATTTTGTTTATTTTATGCATTGTGTATATATTTTATAGGCAGAATGTAAAAAATCGGTCTTTACTCTTTACCCATGTTTCTTTTCCTGATCAATATGTTTTTCATTCTTACTCCCAACATGAGTTGGTCCTTGGATGGGGATCCTCAAGTAAGTAAGAGGGTGGTTAGTTAAGGGCCCTAAAATGTTCATAAACGACCCTTCACTTGACCACTGCATGATCTCATGAGTGGTTTGATTTCTTATTATTGTTCTAACATGGAAACAAATAAAAATAATTTTAAAAAAACTTCCATGGGTCTGTCCAAACTTTTGACTGATTTACTACAAAATGGTACCAAAGTTGTTTTTTTAATTTTTTAAAAAGTCCCAAGTAGGCAAATGGAAAATGTATTATTTTTCAAATGAGCACTTTCAATAATTTAGGTTATTTTCGGTCAATGGTTCAGTAGCAGTCAAATGAACCTGAAGCCCAGAAAGTGCTCCAGAATTAGTGAGCTAAAAGGTTCAATAAGCGAAAAAGAGTCCAGTCATGGAGGTGCTTTTTGGGAGACTGGACTCAAATGTGGTATTCAAGGCTATTTGATGCACAAAGGCAGCTAATTGCGCTGATTTGGAGAAATCAGCCCCCCTGTTTTTCTTTTTGAGGTTCTTTGAAATAGCTGCAGCATTCGGAAAAAGGAATGAAAGAGGAGACCATTGGAGACATTCTTTCTCTTTCCCCCCTCATATTACGCCTGCTTTTACAAACAAAAGCCAACGTGAATGCACATGAAAATTTCAAAGAATTGCCTACAGCCTGCTGCTCACAATGCGTCCACCTTATTGGCACTAATCAGCGTGTGGCTTGGCAACGAGCAAATCCATAGCAGTTCATTTGCGTGGGGTTCATATTAAAGGCTTGACTTGCTGGTCACTTTTTGTCTTCAGAGGAATTCTCTCTTTTTTTCCTTACGTGACCTTACAACAAGGTTTCGTTCCTTTTCATCATCAAAGCTGCACGCGGCTTCTGTGGTTCCTACAGTAGACAGGCGAATAAGTCAGACAAAGAGCGCTTCACTTGGAAAGAAAAAATATTGTAATAATATTCAGCATCAGGGAGATAATCCTTTCTCTGGTCTCTTTAATAGGAGAAGCTTAGAATGGCACACAAAACAGCACCATCTGCTCTCCAATAGCGGCTGCCTCTGCCGGACTGTAATCCACAGATCAACCGCACATGGAAATTAGGGCCATAAAGAAGAGACAGAGTGAGCTTTTCTCCCTCTCTTCCCTGTTCGATGGAAATGAAAATGAGAGCTTATCAGAGAGCGGCTTCTTAGGTGGAGATTGCGGCAAGCACTGAACAAAAAAACCTCTGAGATGAGTTCAGCGGTTCAGTTCGGCATCCATGAAAGAACAGCTTTTTCAATTGGAGCTGGGGGGGGGGGCAAGAGGTTTCGGACCCCCCCTTTGGTGAAATCTATCCAGCCATGACAAGCTAATGAGAGGTTTCTTCCATTTACATGAATCTGTGTAGCTGAGGGAAAGTGTTGATGGCACAGAGGATTGCATTGTCATTCAATCTTGCCTTTTGGGCGTAATAACGCCCCAACACTTGATTGGGCTCTTTTGTGCAATTGTACTGAATGGCTAGTCTCAACTGAGACATACGAGAGCAGACTTGATCGCTTTAGAGTGCTTGGCCATTGATTTGGAGTCCCGGAAGCCAAATGTGGGTCATTCTGAACCCTAAAATCCTTTTGAATCAATGTATTCTTCAGACTACTATGGAACACATTTATTTCCAAGAAAGATAAAAGTCCCCTGTAGAGCAGAAGACCAAAAGTATGGTTAATCTTGATTTTCAGCACAGCATGTCTGGCTTTCCAAAAAGATTCGGACAAAAATATATGCCAGTTTAACTTGTAAAGTCACACACAAGCCAGAAGCTTCTCAGCAAGATAGGAGATTCCCATGGACATCTCATGCTTATTTGTGCTTACTTTGGCTGTAGTCTGCATCACATTCAAGGTGTTGCAAACAAAATTTCACTATAATTGTGTAATGGCAATTAAACAAGTGGTTTCCAATCCTGGCCCTACGTTAACGGTCAGCAATATGCAGCTTTGGAGCTCTTTTATCGCCCTGTTGTGGCTTCAAAGCAACATTAGATTTATAGATTAAAATTAAAAGAATCATGTTTTTAGTGAAATAAAGCTCTGCTGATCTTTGTAGCTTAAACTATAAATGGTTTTACATGCTGGAGTTAATCTACAACTGTTAGATAGATAGATAGATAGATAGATAGATAGATAGATAGATAGATAGATAGATAGATAGATAGATAGATAGATAGATAGATAGATACTTTATTAGCCACCATAGCAATGCAGACAAGAATCTTACCTAGCTAGTAAATAACGAAAAGTCAAAGAGAAAGATTTAAGACCATCAATGATAATTTTGAGAGGAATGGACTTATTTGCATTTATAATCACTCCACCTGGTTTCCTGATGCATTTGATCTGCAGTGATAAGCTGTCACACACTAAAAAGGCGTGATGTCGAATAAGAAGTTGAAGTCAGCTTCTCATTCGCCAGCTTTTGTGCAGATTTTCCAGATCCACCTTAAATGGTGCAGCAGTTACATTCTAGCACCTTAGGCACCATTTAAAGAGCAAAGCAAAAGATTTAAACAAGAACCTGGTGAATGAGAAGCGACTTCAGCCTCGTAAAAAAGACATTTTACAAGAAACTGTTCTACTTTAGTGGAAAGGTTTCCTGCCAGAGATGTGAGAAAAGCAGCTATAGCTGAGCCAAAGCTTAAAGCAGAGCAAAATAAGTCTGAGTTTTCATTTATATTATATTTTTTTAGCCTATACTAGGACATTAGCACATACAGAGACGTGTTTACAGTCAAGATGGTAAAACAATACTTTAATAAAATGGTTGATGGGTATTGGGTATTTGATTTGCTGTGATGTAATGTAGTGTTAAAAGTGAGATGCTGGTTAAGGAAAGCTCCCTGTAGCAGTAATCCTAGGCTGGACAGCCTGTTTGGAGCATCTGAATATTCAGGACTGAAGCCCTGAAGATGCAGCTCTAACTGGAATTAACTAAAATACTGGAAATCTCAGGGTGTAAATATTTTGGCTCCTGAAGTGGTTTTAATTTTTTTGGACAAAATGGCTCTCCTTAACATTTGTGTTGCAGCCCCTGCCTTATATTCTCAAAAAAAGGTGGTTCTTCAAGGGTTCTTTAGTAAAGGGACGTGGATTCTAAGTGGAACAATTTCATGCTTAAAGGTTTTTTGCATGGTGAAATAGTTCTTCAGATTGATGGAGAATGTGTTGTGCATTGTACTATATTGAACCTTTCTGAAAATGATTCTAGATATCACCAAAAAGGGTCCTACTATAGGTTTTGATGTCAAGATAGTTGTAAAAATAGAAGAACCCTTTTTGGTGCACATAGAACCATTTTAAAAAATGTTCTGTACAGAACCATATACCTGTGACAGGGCAGGGATAAGCTAAAATGGGAAAACAGGAGCATTATGGGACAAGGGTTGGGAACGACTGCAATAACAGCATTATATTACAGATCTGCTGGAAGTCATAAGTATCCCAGATGTATCCCAACTCCCCTGTAAAGGAGAGTTCATTACTTTATTCATTACTTTAAGGCACTCCCATTGCGGACACTGCTGTTACAATACAGGCATGTAATCTCTATAGGAAAGCATTGCGAGTGCTTTAAAGAGGCTGAATCCACTCATTTATAGGGCTATTTATTGGGATATATTTGGTATACTTGTGACTTCCATTAGATCCATAATGTATCCCAACACCCCTGTAAATATGTAGATTTATCTACTTTAAGGCACTCCTAATGCAGAGACCGGAGTTACAATACAAGCATGTAATCTCCATAGAAAAGCATTGCCAATAGAATTTGTTATTTATTTCCTTGGCATTGGACTGAGGAACAGTGGAAACATTCTCTGGACTGATGAAGCACTACCAAGCACCTCTGGGATGAGCTGGAATGCCACTTGAGCATTGCCTGATCTCATTAATGCTTGTGTCTAAAGGGAATCAATTCCCAAGCGCATCGTTCCAACATCTTGTGGAACCTTTCTCAGTTGGGTAGAGGCTGTTATTACAAGGTGTGGTACAGGCTCATATTAACAGCCTTACATTTGGACAAAATGTTGAATAAGCAAGCAACTGGATGTTTTAGAAGTTATACTGAGTTGTCAGTTTATGAGGTACTTACATGGTACTCATTGGCCTGCTGCACCTAATGCACTTGTGCCAATGCAGCACCCACTAATATGCAAATATCATGTCAGTAGCCAGGTTTCCATGCACCCTGATAATCTGTAAATAATCTGACTAATAGCTCAATCAGAACTGAATACGTCCATGTTAACACCTCAATTGGAATAGACTAGTCCAGTTGAAGGGGTTCGGAATGAGGTGGGTAATCCTGTAAATAGTCCATTAAATAGAAGAATAACAGTTGTGTAAACACCTGTATCTGATTACATTCCCTATTGGGAAAAGTTTAAGTATGTTCTGCTCATGATCGTCACGTCATAGTGAAAGTTTATAATGGAGCAGAAACTGGTCTGCAGAGGAGAAGAAGTTCATGAACTGATCTTTAAAAGATGGCGGTGGGTTGGACGTCCATCGTATGTGTCTCAGAACACGTCGTCTTCCTCTTGACCTTCTTTAATTAGTACGTGTGAGTCTGACATCATTTTAATGCAATTAAAACAAAAGTGCGTTTTTAATTACTAACACTAGACTAAGTGGTTCTCTACAAATGCATGTCATTTTGGATCGGATTAGTTGTAGTGAGCATGTAAACAGAGATTTTCCATCAGATCATTGAGTATAGTGAGCATAAACACCTCAATCTTAATCTATAATCAGAATGTATTTACTCAGATTGACTAAAATCTTGCATGTAAACACAGCCAGTGTCACTGCTGTGTTGAGAATGGTCCACTACCCAATTCATTTCTAGTCAGAGGGGTTAGAGGTTAAGTGAAACAACATAAAGTGCTACACTTTATGTGACAGTTGACCGGCTTTGACAGTGAAAGGGACCAGCGCAGAGCAAGTGTGGGATACAAAGTCATTTGTTTAGGCAAGGTAATATGAAATATTATGAAATGTGATGCTAATATGAATCTAATGAATAAAAATCCTCGTGCTGAGGAATCCAAACTTCGACCAGGCTTGATTTTGATTGAGAAAGAGCAACGTTTTTGAGGCATAGGCCTTTGAACTGGCCGGTTTCTAGACTTTCAAATAGAATTAGTCATTCGTGATTTTAATCAAGTACAACTGACTTGTTTTGTTTCATAACCATGATAGTGTCAGGCCTTTGAAATGAAATTCACTTTGACTGGGTATTTCTTTCGAAATTCATAACCAAAAGGATTATCTCTTGAACTTTCAAGTTGGTTCAGATTTGTATACATTTTATAGAGTAACATCAAATTAAAATAAGTAAGATTATTTTTTTCCAAGAAGAAATACATAAAGTAATTCTAGAGAAATAAATGTATTGTTTTCATTTGTTAGAGCTTCAATGGAGTTTGAGAGAAAATAAACAGCCTTTTTTTGAGCAAATATGCCAGCAATGCTTTGCCGGCAGTGGTTATGGGGTGGTCTTTCTCCATTATTGGATAGGGCAGAGAGAGGCTGATAGTTAGGCATTGTTTACAGTAATAGATGAGCTACAATCAGTAATTATTTACCTACATGATAGATGTACCTGAAAAAATGGCAACTTAGTACTTGGGTACTGTACATTTGGCCAGATCTTCCATTAGCATGCTAGTTTTGTTGCGGCTTGGTGCTGTAGCCACTGGCTGGTCATTGAGTGATGGCTAGCCCCATTGTTGTACAGCTCTGATACGTATCCTCTCTGCTGGGCGGATGGAAGAACCTTATCTCCTCTGATAAACCCTTGGCTCCTCTGGGGGCTCTCAGTCGAAAGGTCACCCGACCTTGCCACGAATGCGACTGGATCTGCTGAGCACATGCTTCATATCCATAGCATCTACCTATGAGGCACACAAACAAAAATACACAGTCACACATGCAGCGAGAGAAGGTGACGGCACCCCCTTTGTGACTGGCCCTGAATAGCATTTCAATATCAGTCTCTGCCTTCTGGCTCCACCGTATACCCCCCCCCCCTTTGTTGTCAACACAACTGCACGTTTGCTTATCGCGCCCGGGAGGAGGGAGGAGATGGAAAGACAGGTTGACACTGTTTGCTACCCAAACTGTTACTCGCAGCCAGAGAAGGATGGCAAATGTGTGACGGTGAAGCCAGACAGAAGAGGAGGGGTATCAGGAGGCATCATCGCCCCTCTGGCTATGGCTCTAGCAGCCTCAGCGACTAGGCTGGCTATCAGGAGAGGCCTTCCAGCTCGCTCTTCTATAGGATGACATGACTGCTTATTATTCATAGAGGCACGAGGGCGATAAAGCAGCATTCACCCCACCCCACATCCCCCACCCCACCCCATCCCCTGGCTACTGTGTCCTGCTCGCTTGACTAGCCACCTTGCTGGAGGAGAATTCCCTTAAAGTACACAAGACCAAGGTGCAAGCAAGCTCTCATGGTAATACAGGAGCATCTGAGCCAAAATGCCGGCTCCAGCATAATGAGCAGCCCCGGTAAGAGCTAGTGACATGTATAAAAAGCAAGAGGAAAAACTTTCAAGCATGGCTGATTTGACGCAAATGACTCAGCTTGAAAATGGCAATCGTACAAATAGTGCCGTAGCCTCCAGCTCACTCCTTAAAAAGACAGAGGGGTCATGTTACAGGTCTGACCCCCTCATAAACTGCTCAAACAGCGGAGCGACAAACATTACAGTCAGAGGAAATGGACCGCGGCCAAGTGGGGAGCTGTAAAAAAGCATTAAATGAATAGTTAGCCTATATATCTCTTGGAGTGCAATGCTTCCTTTTGCTAAGAGTTTGAGGCTGGAGAAAGTGTTGTTTTCACTTTGGGTCTTGAAGGAATTTTTTCCAGATTTTGCTTCTGGAGCTAAAAACCTAATGTTGCTAACAAACGCTACAAGTCAGTAGTCAACAAAATCTTTTCTGTGCAACCACAAAGTTTTCTCTTTAAGAGCCATGTAAAATAATCTGGATCACTTTTTTCTCTGACTGCTGTTTCTCTCCTCGTCTCTCCCCTGTGTGTGCATCTCTCACTCAAGTCTCAGCGCTCATCGTAATGCACAGACGTGTGTTTCTTACAACGCATGCGATTGGTCTTTGAGTCTACCGCTACATCTACTATAAAGGCTAGAAAATTTATGCCGATTAAAATAGGACCTCATTCCCACACATTATTTTTAATTAGTTCACAGTAAAGGATAACGTGTCCTAAACCATAGGGTTGCAGTTTCAGCAGGTTGAGAGATGTTTTGGGCACGTATTTACAGAAGGGTTTGGGTGACTATTGACTTCTAGTGTTTGTTAGCCCTAACAACATTAACCTCGTAGCTCCAGTGCCAAACTAAACAAGCTAAAGTTTAACCCCAAAATTGTCTTGGCTGATAGATTACATCTACATTGACAGTTGTCCGAATTAATTTTTTTTTGCCGATCCATTCTTTCAACAAATACATGATCTTCGGCTTCTGGTTTTCCTCAAAACAAGGTTCTCTTGAAGCAACACATGCTCCATAAACCTCAAACTCCTCATGACTAATGCCCACGGAGACCACCACAGTGAAGAAAAGCACTGGCTTTGAATACATATGTACACATTTTGTCATTTAGCTGGCATGTAGCCAACATGACACATTAACCAACCGTGTGGTTTGCTTCCCTGAAAGAACAAGGTTAAGTGCTATGCTCAAGGGTACAGTGTGACCAGCCTTTAGCCTTTAAGTTTCATCTCGTGGTCTCTTGAGTCACAGCCAAACTTAATGCACTGACTGATGCCCTACCATCTCCATTAGCAGGGTTCTCCCTGAGCCCTGGATATTTTTAGAATGTAGGACTATGCTGATAGATGGACATATTTTGCAATAACAGGTAGAGGGCTAAGGCTGGTTCTCCTCTCGAAGTTGGGCATGAGGAAAACATTTAGTGACAAGAGTTGAAACATATGATGAACGCTGTCCTCTGCTGGTCAGAAAGCAAATTTCAGGTTCAATAACTACCAACATACAACATCCCCTTTCTTAGAGACCCCAACCTTAACCTTCCACTCAGCAGCCACTTTATGAGGTCCATCTGCCTTATAGATCCACTGTATAGAGATAGAGCTCAGAAGCTGACCACTTGAGGGGCTAGAGAATGTCTAGCAAATTGTGCATCCACTGATTCTTTTGCACTAGACACTGTGGTGCAGCATGGTACAGTTACTAATCCAAATTCAGAGCCTGTTCAAATTCAGTATCTGTCTCCAACTGCATATCAAAACCAATACCCCAGCAAGAAGGGTATCCAAATTCAGCGTGGGTGCAGAGGTGCAGAACAGGATACAGGATAGAAATGAAAAGAACTGGTGTGACCACTGATTTTCTGTTTTTTTTATTCTGATTATTACAAATCTCTGTTCCAAAAATGTTGGGACAGTATGTGAAATGCAAATAAAAACAGAAAGCAGTTGCTTAGTAAATCCACTTCAACTTGTATTTAAATGATAACAGCACACAGACAATTAGTGTTTTACCTTATTAACTTCATTGCTTTTTGTAAAAAATATTATATTATCATATTAAATATTATATTAAATGACATGGTTCTGAAATTTGAATTATTTAGCAACTGTACAAATTCTTAATGAGTAATTACACAGAGTTTAGGTATTTCATGTTTTACATTGCATAACGTGGTCAAAAGAATTAGAGTATCTGGAGAAATTTCTTTGCACAAACAGCAAGGCTGAAAACCTAATGCCCAAGACCTTCGATCCGTCACATGGTCCCTCATGAAAAGCCAGTGTGCTTCTGTGGTTGTTCTCACCACATTGGTTCAGGAACACATTGACAAACTATTGTGAGTAAATATTGTTTGTTGCTGATTACACAAATGCAAGGTAACACTGGCACAACAGAACATCTACCAAACTGACTTATCTAAGCTTGATAACATCTGGATTGGAATGATGTACAATTGCGTGGTTTGGCAAGTCAACCTTACAGATTGTTAATGGAAAAAACTGCTTTCTTCAGGCCAAAGCAGAAAGGGACCATTCAAACTGTTACCAGCATAAAGTTCAAAAGTCAAGCTTGTGACATGGGCATCTTGCACATCTGTGAATGCACCATTAACACTGAAAGATATATACACATTTTGCAGCAACTTATGCTGCCTTCTAGATGACATCTTTTTCAGGGATGTTCGTGCTTATTTCAACATTACGTTACAGCAGCAAGGTGTGAGTGTGAGTGCTAAACTGGCCTGTCTGTAGTCCAGACCTGTTCCATTCTGTAAATTTGATGCATTATAAAAGCACAAAATACAACAATAAAGGCCTTATCTGATTGTGGATCTGTAGATTGTGGAAAAATGGCAACAAAACTGGATCAAATCAGTCCCCAAATGTCCATTAAGTGCTCTTAAAAGGAAAAGTGATGTAATATAGTGGTGAACATGCTTCTGATTAAACTTTTTGGTGTTGAAGGAATCAAATTTGAAATGAGTATATACATTATATTTATATATTTGGGGTATGGCCAGTGACTATCCATAAAAAACTAATAAAAAAATCACTATTTTGTTCAGTTTTATTCCAGTATCCAGTTCCACATATAACTGTGCTTTCGGATAAAGTACTGCCATGTTTGCAAGCAGAGTTTTTTTTAACTTACTGACAGAGCAACAGAACAAAACTGATCGTAGAACATCTGAGACTCTGAAATAATCTCAATCCACTGTGATAAACATGCTCTAAGACGTGTACAGACGTGTATGTGTTTGTGGTTCTCCCTCCAATGGATACGCTCCTTTCAACAATAGCAAATCCATCAAATCTTGAAACACAGCTCTACCTGCTCAGAAATGATTGATCTACCTGGAGAATGCGTCTGACTCGATCAAATCCAGGGCGAGAGAGGAGGTGGAAGGAGGAGAGGTTTGGACTTAGTTTCCATGACATGCTGCTGAAGCGGCTGCTCCAGGCCTGCGCTTTGTACCCTGTGGCTGCGTCGGACACATTGGAGATGACAGCTGCCCTCGGATGACTCCTCTGCTTCTCCTTTACTCATTTACCTATCAAAGAAGTTTCTCTTCGACGACAACGCCTTTTCAGCCTGTCTGCTGTCTCTGTTCTCAGTTTTACATTTCAAGATCCAATTAAAAATTTAGAGACTTAAATGTTTAAAGAGTCATGGACCAATTAGCACGTGCCAAAGCAGCACTGAAGCCATCCTATCACTAGTTCTGGGTTTACTAGAATGGAGAATGGTGAAATCAGAAAATTGACTGAAATTCAACTTTCTGTTCAAATTCTAATTATGAAAGCCGCAGCTATTACCGAAGAGAGCTTTGAAGGCTTTCTTATACAGGCCATCAAGATCCTGTGATAAGCTGATAAGAATCTGAGTAGCAGTTCAAACCTTAACATCAGTTGTAAACAATATTGCATGTAGAATCTGAAGCAGCTTACCTGAAACCATTTGTAGGAAGCTTGATATGACCCAATGTGTAGATCAACATTCAATGTACTGTGCAAAGACCCAGTGTAAATATGGTAAAGGCACCAAAAGGGTGCTTTCGAGTGATGACATAAGAGAACCGCATTTTTAAAATATTTTTCAGAGAAACAGGTGGACTACAGTAATTGTAGAACGATGTAGTGTTCCCATATGGTAAGTGGAGTTGATAAGTAGAGTTTATATATATATATATATATATATATATATATATATATATATATATATATATATATTTTTTTTTTTTTTTTTTTTTTTTATAAGTATTAGGACACACCTCTTGATCATTAAAGTCAGATGGTCCCATTACCACAGGTGTTTAAAACCAAGAGAAGAACAGGTTGTTCTAAACAGCTCGCTGAATTTGAGTGTGGTGCTGTAATAGGATGCATGGTAACAAGTCAGTTTGTTGAAATTCCTTCCCTCCTATATATTCCATAATCAGCTGCGAGTGGTGTTATTGAGGTGGAAGCATTTAGGAACCACAGCAACTCAGTGACAAAGTGTCAGACCACATAAAGTTACAGAGTGGGGTCCATGAGTGTTGAAGGGCATAGCGCATAAAAGTCACCAACGGTCTGCTGACTCAATATCTACAGAGTTCCAAACCTCCTCTGGCATCAACATCAGCACAAAAACTGCACCAGCAGCTTCATGGCAGGGCTTTGATGGCTGAGTTGCTGCATGCAAGTCTTACATACCCCAGCACAATGCCATTGGACTCTGTAGCAGTGGAAACGTATTCCATGGAAAGATATTTTGTGCGCTGCATTGTGCCATCTGTACAGTTTGGTGGAGGAGGAATAATGCCATGGGGTTGTTTTTCAGGGGTTGGCCTAGAGTCTCTTAGTCCCCTTGGACAACTGCATGCTTCTAGCTTTGTGGGAACAGTCTGGGGAAGAACCTTTTCTGTTCTAGCATAACTGAGCCCCAATCCATAAAGCAAGGACCATAAAGACCTGGCTAGATGAGTTTGTTGTGGAAAACCTTGATCGGTCCACACAGAGCCCTGACCTCAACTAGGGCGGAGATTGTAGGCCAGGCCATCTCTTGTCCAACATTAGTGTCTCACCACACAAATGCTCTTTGGCTGGGGGCAATACACACACACACACACACACACACACACACACACACACACACACACACACACACATATATATATATATATATATATATATATATAGTGGTCAGGACCCCCATGGACCCTCATAGATCAGGTACTATTTGGGTGGTGGGTCATTCTCAGCACTGCAGTAACACTGACGTGGTGGTGGTGTGTTAGTGTGTGTTGCACTGGTCTGAGTGGATCAGGCACAGCAGTGCTGCTGGAGTTTTTAAACTCCTCAGTGTCACTGCTGGACTGAGAACAGTCCAACAAGCAAAAATATCCAGCCAACAATGTCCTGTGGGCAGCGTCCTGTGACCACTGATGAAGGACTACAGGATGACCAGTACAAACTGTGCAGCAGCAGATGAGCTGTCGTCTCTGACTTTACATCTACAAGGTGGACTGACGAGGTAGGAGTGGACACAATGAGCATAGAAACAAGGAGGTGGTCATAAGGTTATGCCTTTTTGGTCTATATATATTTATATATACACCCATTACATTTTTTTCCTGGATCTCTACGTCCCACGTTTTGGTGTGGGGTGATATAGCGGTACGAGTGGGAATGGATTAAACAAGGTTTTTTTGCTTATATTTGTTATTCAAGCATCATCCATCAGCTTGAAAGGAAATGACATCCTGGACCATAATCCATTCTTATGATATTCATAACATAACATAAATCAAAGAGACACATCACATATTTTCTTCTTTTTGTGTGTGTGTATCCACCATATTTCATATAGTCAGTATTATCGCACAGAGGCTGCTGAGGCGTTTAAAAAAAATCTGGCCCTAAACCCGACTGTTATTCAGATTTCAGCAGCAAAACAGATTACGCGGGTAAACGTCCTATCTGGCAGCTGAATGTGGGAGCTCCAAATCTGTGCTACACGGATACAACATCCTCTTTTGTACCAAGACTAGACTTCATCATGCGATAAAGTTGTAAGGCTGAATTATTTAGGCACCGTAGGGACGGCGTTGCACAAAAAAACTAAAGTGCAAAGTTAAGCATAGCAGAAACCAGAGAAGATGAAGTCTTAGCAAAAGGATTTCAGCTTGCTCTTTTTACCAGCTCGAGACTGACAGTAATATAGTCAAATCTTTTTCTTCAGAGATCATAAAACTCCATGAAAGTGGTGGGAAAAATCTCCCTTGTTCATACATTTCAAACCCACTGGCAGAGCAGTGCTAGATGGACTCGAAAAACATTGGCATTAGCTAGTCTCAGAAACACTGCTGACCTAACCTGCTTGGTGCTGAAATGCATCATAAAATGTTACAGTTGCTAAACTCATGTTACAGACTTGAAGTGGCATAAATCCAATTTTTTTTCCCCTAAATGTAATATGACCTGATTTTTTTCAATGTGCAGTCAGGTGCAGAAGTCAGAGACAACCCTTCATTTATTGAATGTCCAGTCAAAAGGTTTTCACTTTAAAAAAGTAGTTTAAAAACTATACACGTATATACACACACACACACACACACACACACACACACACACACACACACACACACACACACATATATATATATATATATATATATATATATATATATATATATATACACACACACACACACACACACATATATATATATCGCTGTTGTCAGAATTGAAATGGTAACTTTACAGAAGAAGCAAAAAAACTACTTTACCTTTAATGTAAGTCAATGGAACCAGACTTTTTCCCAAGGACCATTTCCTTTGGACCATTTGTCATGCAATTTCTACACAATGTAAAGGGCAATAGGCATTTTCAAACTGTGTCAAAATTATGTCAAGAAGGTCCAAAGTTCAGTCTTAGAAGTTGGTCACATTTTCTGTTTCTCATGATCCAAATAATCTCAAGCACATCGAGTGATTTTGAGGTCTGGTCTCTGAGGTGCCCATTCCGTTGTTTTAAGAACACTAGCAGCTTCTTCGTTTGATTTGCAAATGTTCTTCTTTGTTCTTCTCCTTTGTGTCAGGTTCTTCTTGAACAGCTACACATCCTTTCAGACCCACAGCGTTGAGTCGTCTTCTCACAATCTTATCACAGATGGACAGATTTTCTTCACTCTCTCGAAGATGAAAGCTTGAATTGCTTATCTTAAGATGGGAGTTTTGGTGTCTACTAGGTCTTGCGTGGTTGTTAGAAGCCCCATTAAACCCATACAATTTTTTTTTTTTTTTTTTTTTTCCTTAGACTTTCTTTTTCCTTAAGCGTATGTCTTAAATGAAATCTCCTCATAATTATCTCCTGACATACAAACAGCTGGTACTTAATGGTCATTTTCACTGGATATTAAAAATGTAGCAAAATAAATTCTTAATTTTTAAACCGAAGGATGTTAATCAAATACTCTCATTAGAAAACTATGGACACAACCTGATAGTTCTCCGCTAGGCCTCATAAGGGTGTTTTATTATATATACTTTTTTCAAACTCAACTGGATGTTTAATATAACACTCCTATCAAACAAACATTTTTAATATTTTACATTGTGTTACCTTAGACTTTTTAGGTATTTTGCCAGTGTGTGCTACACTTTCTTATGAGTTAACACAAGATTTTAGTCAGCATTCTGTAAAGCTTGCAAGAGCAGCTAAGACAGAGCACAGAGCAGGGATAAGTCTATTAATCATGAGTGTAATACATTATTAAAGCAGCACTATGTAAATGTTTTAGCATTACTGAGTCAGGAGAAAAAAAATATGCTAAAACATGACGTCCAATGGGTCAAACACAAGACCCACGGGCCAAGTTAGGCCCATAGCACAATTTTATTCAGCTCGCAAAATCATTTTAATTTTCTACTAATGTTAGGCCTTTTCACCATGAGCTGCACTACAGTTCCCAGCATGCAATGCAAAGGAATGTGGGCTCCTACCCCCCCCCCCCAACAACAATCTATGGGACTGCACCACAAAAATATACAAACAAATGGTTCAAGCAAATGGACAGTTTAAAAAAAAAAAAAATATATATATATATATATATATATATAGTACATTGGGGACATTTACAATGGTTTAAAACTTATCTGCAGCTAATGTAGTGTATTATTTTACAAACCCATTTCCAAAAATCTTAGGACGCTGTGCAAAATCACCGTTAAAAATAAAGGTACCATGCAGGTACATGATTTGTTCGTCAAGGTTCAAACAGTGTAAACGTTCCTTCAAAGGTTAAACAGCGGTTTTAAGGTCCAATTTTGTACTTTAAAAAGTTTTTCCTAGTGGAAAACTAGACATTTGTACCATTTTATCAACTAATGTTTTAAAACAGAACCACTCAATAAAAATGATGAGACGGGTTGTGTGGAATCAATACATTTTAGAAAATATAATTTCAGGGGCTTATGGTTCAGTTATGTTCCTTGACTAAAGGTACTAAGATGTACCCACCACAGTGACAAGAGGGGTACTGCCCCAGTGACAGTGTCGCACCTTTTTTTCTGAGAGTGATGTGAACAAAAACAAAATGCAATGGTTTGTAGATTTAAGTCCAATATTTCATTGCAAAATTGCAAAGAAAGACAACATATCAGATGTTGAAACTGAGAAACTGTATTGTTTTTTGAAAAATATTTGCCCATTTTGAAATTTTTTTTTCAAAACACGCAAAAAACGCTGGTAAAGTTGTGTAATGCTAAAAAATCACCTGCTGGTTAATTGACAACAGGTCAGTAAATTGACTGGGTATGAAAAAAGCACCCCAGAGATGCGGAGTCTTTCAGAAGTAAAGAGGAGGAAGGGTTCATCACTCTGTGAAAGACTGCACCATCAAATAGTACAACGATTCAAGAATAAAGTTTCTTAATGTAAAATAGCAAATAACTTTTATTCATAGCTTTTCATCATCTACAGTACAAAAGATCATTAAAAGACTTTTAATTAAAAGAATTAAAAGAGAATCTGGAGAAGTCTTCTACACAGCCATCATAGTGTCTGTCATCACCACGTCCATCACAGTGTGGGGCAGCTCAGCCACCAAGCATGACCTCCACAGTCTGCAGCGCATCATCAGGTCTGCAGAGAGGACAACTGGGGTTAAGTTGTCTACATTGCTGGAATTGCATGCCTCCAGAGGCATGGGGAGAAGATCTCCACAGACCTCTCTCACCCCGGACACCACCTGCTCCAGCTCCTTCCCTCATGCCGGCGCTTCAGCCAGATGAGGATCAGGACATCCAAGCTACAACGGAGCTTCTTCCCACAAGCCATCACTCTTGAACAGTTAAAATACTTCACATAAACAATATTCCAGCTTCAACTGCACTTCAATACTGGTATATAGTATCAAACTCAACTCCATCCTCTGGAACTGCCGTCTCAAATCAGTGTTTATACTAGCATCTTACTCACCTGCCATATTACTCCACCTATCTGACTGTCTCCTCATTGATCCCTTTCACTGCCACTCTACACCCTTTAACTTCTGCTGCACTCAGTACTTTAACTTCAGACCCATACCATGCACATTGTAAGGTTTACAGGTATGAATGTGTGTGTGTGTGTGTGTGTGTGTGTGTGTGTGTGTGTGTGTGTGATGGTAGGAAGGGATAAGACCAAAAAACAATGTTTGCAGGTCCTGATCTTTGGGCCCTCAGACAGCACTACATTAAAAACAGTGGAAATCACTACATAGGCCCAGAAAAACTTATGAAAAACACTGTCTGTGAAAACAGTGTGTCACTGTATCTACAAATGCAAGTTAAAACTCTAAAATGCAAAAAAGAAACCGTATATAAACAGGATCCAGAAACGCTGCCACCTTCTCTGGGCCCAAGCTCCTTTAAAATGGACTGAGGGGAAGTGGAAAAGTGCCCTGTGGTCCAACAAATCAACACTTGAATTTCATGGATACTGTGTCCTCCAGGCTAAAGACCACTCAGTCTGTTATCAGTGCAAAGTTAAGAAGGCATGATGATGATATAGGGGTGCATTAGTGCACATGGCATGGGTGACATGCACATCTGTGAAGGGACCTTTAATGCTGAATGATATATACATGTTTTGGCAACATATGCTGCCATCCAGACAATGTCTTTTTCAGGGAAGGCCTTGCTTATTTCAGCAAACAGTTAAACCACATTCTGCATGTATTACAACAGATTGGTTCTGTATTAAGTCCTGGTGCTAAACTGGCCTGCCTAAATGTTAAGTAAAAATAAAATAAGAACACAGCTTTGTTGAGATTTTTTTGATATGGCTGTTTTGGTGGTTGAGTTTGACACCGCTGATGTAAATCCTCAAATAATCATTTAAAAAGTCAGAGACGTTAGGTCAAGATTTTTTTAGACTATGCCATTCACAGACATCACGAACACTGATGTCACACACCTCAAGAAAAAGGCCTGGCTCGATGTTTGAGGTCTCAAATACAGAATTATACTGATGAAAACATGACATTCATCCACTCTGGGAAAGGGTTCAAAACACATCACACATTGCATGCAGTTATACATTTCCACCAAAGAGGTCTCCAAATCACCAAGCTTACTAACTGTAGCTTTCAGTTTATCTAGAGTTCCTTCTCTAACAAACTAACAAGGATTACTGAGAATCCTCACCATTCAACAGTCTCATCCGAGCCCCTGATATGAACATAACTACAGATGCATTGGAGTACATTAAGAGTTACGGTCGAGGTGGTGGGATGTTATTGAGGAGGAGGATGTTCCTGATTACTGTGGGGTGAAAAGAGAGGAACAAGTCGGCCCACTTCACAGCTCTGATGTGACTGTGGCGGCTCGATCTGTCTCAGTCCCTCTAGTCAGAACAGGACGCCCACTCACCTGCACTGGACCCTCTGTGGTCTTTGAAGCTGCAGTCATTCAGCTGGACCCAGGGGGCACAGGGAGGTGGGGTGACAGGAGCACTGAGGCGATGTGGGAAATGTTTTAGAGCAGAGGACAGGAGGGGAGTGAGGGGGACGAGAAGAAGAAAGACAGAGAGGAGAAGACATACAGAAATATAATACAGAGAAAAGGAAGTGCAGAGAGAGAGAAAGGGAGAAAAAAGAAGAATAAAAGAGAAGGAAAGACTGAGAGATGAGTATACAGAGAAAGGAAGGGAGAGGGAAAATGTAGAGAAAGAAAGACAGAATAAAAAGAGAGAGGAAAATGAGGGGGGAAAAGGATAGAAAAAGACAGATGAAAAATATGTAGAGGAGAGATGGAGTTAGAAAGAGGAAGAAGGAGACAATGGTGGGGTGGGGAGGAAAGACAGGGAGAGACACAAAGAAAGAATACAGGAAAAATAGAGAGAGAGAGAGAGAGAGAGAGAGAGAGAGAAAGAGAGAGAGAGCTGAGCATTCTTCTTCTTTCAGCACCCCACTCCCTTCCAAAAATAGGCCAAACCTGCACAGATTCCAGGAGCTCTTTGACATTGATAAATTCTCCTGTCTCTGTAAAAGGGCACAATTTTCTCCAGCTTGTGGACTCTATGCACTAGGTACTGTGCTCACAGTGGCTCCCATGGCTTCGGAGTGACACACACCTACAATCAAGCACCTAAAATCAACAACATAAAATTAATCATTTTAAATCAATTACCTAAAATCAACAACAGAAAATCTAAAAATTGAAATCAACTACCTAAAATCAACCAACTAAAATCAACAAACAAAAATCAATCATTTAAATCAACTTCCTAAAATTAACCAACATCGACTACCTAAAATTAACTACCAAAATCAATAAGCACATAAAACCTAGCAAAATCATGCAACCACTTCAAATCACCTAATTAAAAACAACCACCTAAAACTAACCACATAAAACCAACTAGTCAGTCACCTTCAGCTGACCACCAAAATTAACCACCTAAAACAACCCATCTAAATAAACCACTTAAACTCAACTCACTAAAATAAAGCACCTAAAACAAACCCTCTAAATAAACTACTTAACCTCAACTCCCTAAAATCAACCCCTTAAAACAAACCATCTAAATAAACTACTTAACCTCAACTCCCTAAAATCAACCCCTTAAAACAAACCATCTAAAATCAAGTGCTTAAACTCGGCTCCCTAAATTTAACCACCTAAAACGAGCCACTAAAACTCAACTCTGTAATATGAACCACCTAAAATCAATGACCTAATGACCTGATCTGAATCATCATAAGATCATTCACTAAATATAACGATGTGTATGTAATATTCAGTACCATGGTACACTGAGAAGAGTGGAGTGAAAAGTTAGAGGGAGGGAGGGTGGAAATAAAGGGCACAAGCACCCGTGGGAGAATACAAGTTTGCAACACACACTGCAAATTGAAGCCTCTGGCACAAAGCGAGGGAGGAGAGCAGTAAGATGACGGAATGATGCCACAAGGACCGGCTCTCTCATTTTACACAGAGAACAGAGAGAGAGAGGGAGAGGGAGCGAGAGAGGGGTGGGGTGGGGGGGGCGCAAGAACAGAGAGACTAGGAGAAGAAGACAGAGGGAATCAGAGAGAGAGAGAACAGTAGGAGAGAGACAGAATCAGAGAGAGAGAGAGCCGCAAGAGAACATGGAAATCCATCAGTCTGTCATTATTTATTCACCACGGTCCTGACAGAGAGTCAGAGCTAATAATCCATTGGCAGTGAAACGAAGCCTCCATGTGTCCTGCCCGCTGCTGAAAAACCTCCATCCTCTGCCACTCTCCCAAACCATGAGTGGCCTCATAGATCTCACTGCTAAGCCTCAGCCGAACTGACTAGCTTGACTAGCTCTACAAAAAAAAAAAGTTTCCCTCCATTTCTCTTCATTTCTCCTTTCCAACCTGCCTCGTTCTTCTGTGAACTTCTCAGTGTGAAAAAGAAAAAAAGTTTGAAAGAAGGGGCCAGGAAGTCGTCCAGCCAAACCAGAGAAATAATTCAACAAAAGATCCCTCAGCTAGGCTAGCCCCTTCCTTCTTCTTTCACTCTGCCCATGCTCATGCGATCAAGCTCAAGGCAGCTAAAGCATACAGGGAGTCACCTGCTCAACACGCTCTTTTGAAGTAGATGAGGAGGATGAAGAGTGGCAGCAAAGGTCAAAGCATTGGCCTTGGCATTAATCATAGACGAGGCATCTCAACACAGAGCATAGACACACATCTGTCCGATTGCCTGTACAGATCTCAGAGCAACCAATTTTGCCACATTCAATGAGGCACCCGAGACCCCAGTACTGGGATTAGATGAGTGTTAGTTTGATGCAAAATCAAATTAACAAGAAATCTATTTTCCGATTACCCCGAACGATCAGCCAAGACGTCGCACTGGAGCTGCAAACCTACTGTAGCTAATAAAGGGGGAAATAAAAGCCTGTGCAGCCAGTTTTGCGTTTTCGTTCATCAGTGTTTTCTCACTACAATACCCAGCATGCATTACACAAATGCATCATGCAAACACTGGGAATCCCCTCACAGCGTGCAGAAATGCCCAGATGTAGAGGCTAATAAATGCAGATGTAATGCTTCCTTCCCAGATTCTTATTAGTCTTCTCAGTCTTTAAACAGGTAAGTTTCACTATAGACTGTAGAGACCATCAAAGCAGACCACCTCTTTCACTTCTTTCAAGGACATTAAACTGACTGACAGCCAAATCACAAGGTTTGTAAGTTCAAACGTGATCTTAAGCCAACTCAGTGCCATGAAGAAGTATTTGCGCCATCCTGATTTCCATTTTTTTTTTTGCATATTAATTACGCTGAACGGTTTCAGATCCTCACCGAAAATGTAATGTAAGAAATGGCACCAAGAAGTAGGGGGGAGTAAGAAGGACCACCTTGATATAAGAACATGGACCCAAATGCATCCAATTCAGTTCCTCCTCAAAAAAAGTCCCCGGTGATGCTACTGCCATCCGTTGGAGTCCTGGAGAGCACAATTAGCCTCGCTTTCTCTGGGTGGGTAGGATGCCACCCACCCCCCGTTCCCCCATCACTCAATGCGATGCTAGTCAGTGCAAGCGTCTGTTAGCTGACGTAGCAGATCTGGCGGTTGGCGCTTTCCTCTGAGCGCGAAAAGATGTGGTGGGTGGTTTCACAGGTCTCAGACGAAGCCTGAGTTAGCTTTAAAAAAAGAAAAAAATTATATCCAGTACTGTGCGAAAGTCTCTTTGTGTAGTTTGTGTTTATTTGCTGAGAAAAGTGTTAATATTTGAATAAACAAAATTCATAGAATATTAATTAATAATGATTTTACACACACACACACACACACACACACACATATATATATATATATATATATATATATATATATATATATAAAACCATTCATTCATTCATTCATTCATTTTCCAAGCCGCTTCACCCTCAGGCTCCTAGTTTCCCGCCTGTCCCTCGTTTACCCTGTGTTATTTAAGCCCTGCGCTTTGCCCTTTGTTTCGCTGGTCTTTGTTGTTTGAATCTGTGTACTGTTGTTTGTTCTGCTTGTTTGATTCTGGTTTCTGTCGTGTCTGTCCCCCGATCAATCCGCGTTGGCTCTATGACCCTGGACCATTTAAACGATGACCCTGGATTTGCCCATAATAAACGTCACTCATCTCCACATATGCGTCCGCCTCCTCGCTCCCTGTTACATTTCCAAGCCTCTCCTCGAGGAAGCCCAGTATTATATGTAGTTAAAAAGCAGCTCCTGGTTTGACCAATCAGTGCTCAGTAAATTGAGCTCATGATGTAACTGATGATATTAACGAGTCTCTGTGGCGGCTGTGAAGGTGTCCAGGACAAATATGGACCCAAGAAATTCTTGTTACTTCTTATTGTTTTTCTGTGTATTTGAATTATGAATGTGACTTTATTAAATATTTAACTTTAAGTAAATATTAGCTTAGATGCCTTTATTTTCACACAGTAGTATATATATATATATATATATATATATATATATATATATATATATATATATATATATATATATACATACATATATGATGGACTGGCGACCTGTCCAGGGTGTATCCTGCCTTCTGCCCAAAGACTGCTGGGATAGGCTCCAGCACCCCCGCGACCCTGACGGAGAAGCGGCTTAGAATATGGATAGATGGATGGATATATATCATGGTCGGTGTACACACAGCACTGACACAGTGGAAAGTGAAATGGGTTAAAAAGTCTTATGCCTCAATTTAATAATCCAGTTGCCAACAGAGTAAACATACACCCTTTACTTTTTACTTTCTGTAGTTGCAGTGTTGTTTAGTGCTAATTTCTTCTCGGCACTTGAGGACTTGATTGGTGAAAGGGAGCATGGATTTAAAGGGGGACTGAATCTGATGTAACACTCTTCTTACAATATACCAGCTTGCAGTATTATGGACAAAATGCAGAAAAATATCAGATAATTAGTAACATTACCTAATTAAGTAACCAAGTAAAATAAGAAGCAAAAGTACATCACTTTGCAATTCCCTAACTCTCATATTGAATCGTGTTCTCTATTTACTACAGCAGCATAATCGAATTCCTGAAATTCAGCCCTGGCTTTCAGTTTTCGAAGATTTTCAGTAGCACCTTAGGAAAACTGCTGAGGGCACCACTGAATGTAAGACAAAGAGGAAACATGAGGAATCACAGAACACCTTTATCACTCATGTGAAAAAGTAATTGCCCCTAAATACCCTCTGCAACCAAGCGCTTCCTGCAAGTGGAGGCCAGTCTTTCACATTGCTGTGGAGGAATTTTGGCCCAGCATTTTATTTATTTATTTATTTATTTATTTATTTTTACAAATATGAGATTCGTTATGTTCCTCTTGGTTAGAGCTGGTTGCCTTGCAGCTCTCTCACAGGTACCATTTTAGCCTGATCACCTTATAATGCTGAGGTCATGAACGCTTTATCTGAGGCGAGCACAGCATGTAGTTTCTTAGATGTCATGTAACTTCTTTCACGACTTCCTGGCTGCGCTCTTGGAAGAATTTTTCGTAGGCCGTTTATTTCTGTGAGACTGTTCCAAGTTTATTCCATTTGAGATAGATAATGGCTCTCACTGTGGTTCGCAGGAGTCCCAGAGCCTTTGAAATGACTGTGTAACCATTTCCAGACTGATAACTTTCAGAAACTTTCTCTCTCATCTTTTCTTATTCAATTTCTTTTGATCATGACACAGTAGCCTGCTTGCCGAGGTCTTTTAGTCTACTTTGCATCACTGGAAAGGTTCTAGTTAAGTGATGTTTACACTGAACAGGGCTGGCATGGCTGGGTGTGTCTAGATTGATCCTATAAAATCCCAGATGTTTACATACTAAGGATTATT
This sequence comes from Pygocentrus nattereri, assembly GCF_015220715.1. Lineage (NCBI taxonomy): Eukaryota > Metazoa > Chordata > Actinopteri > Characiformes > Serrasalmidae > Pygocentrus > Pygocentrus nattereri. Next base: position 30,305,988 of record NC_051229.1, read on the forward strand.
ATTCAGCAATTGCATGGACTTCAGTGCAAACTGGCTGAGCTATTCTTAGGTCATGTAAGTGTGTAATAAAACTTTGGCCATTTTAAAGGGTTAATTGATCCCAGTTACCTACTAAATTTGATTTTGTCTTTACTCAGTTTGTCTTTGTCTAAAGTTTGTTTTAATATGCAAAAATGGAAGAAATCAGTAGGAGGCAAATATTTGTATTCAGTGCAAAATAATCAAATTGTCAAATCATGCATCCATTTTCCAAGCTGCTTCTCCCTCAGGGTCACAGGTGCTGGAGCCTATCCCAGCGGTCATCAGGTGGAAGGCAGGATACAGGTCACCAGTCACAGGGTACAGGGCAGACAGACAGTCACTCACACTGAGGGGCAATTCAGCATGTTGGCCTGACTGCAGGAGGAAACCAGAGAACCCAGAGGAAACCCACGCAGACACGGGGAGAACATGCAAACTCCGCACAGAGAGGACCCCGGTCACCCAGCCGGGGAATCGAACCCAGGCCCTACTTGCTGTGAAGCAACAGCGCTACCCACCATGCCACCGCCCATGATTATTGAATCATGCAAATAGTAAAATGTATCACTCTGCTGAGACGCTGTTGCTAAGCGTCTTTGTGAGGAGACGACCAAGTTATTTGAACGTTTTTACTTCTTACTTTGCCACAAACAGAAAATGGACACTTTCAAGATTACGTTTGACCGACAGCCGATTTGGTCAGACTTTTAAGATGAGACTACACTGAATTCCCAAACTGTCAGTTGGTCTGTGTGGAGCTGGAGAACGAACTGCCGGCTGATCAGCGAGTCCAGGGCTCGTTACTCTGACGTAGCTACAAGCTGCTCGTTAAGGAGCTCTAATTGGGAGGAAGGAACTGAACATTAAAACATATTAAACGTCGCGTTCACGGCCAGTTTATTCATCTCTTACTGTATTTATTTAACTGCTGTATTAAAGCAGTAGAGACACTCGAGGAGTGAGTTAGCACAGTTGTGATGATCTACGGTGACCAAATCACAGCTATGATGTTATTTCAAGGTAAAACAGGATCATGACAGCCCATTTGCACAATGCTAACTGGTGTACATTTCCATTACTTGCTAGCTACCTTAGCCTCATAGCTCCAGCGCAAAACTAAGGAAGTTCACTTTAGACACTGAACATGTCTTGGCTGATTAACTACATTTTGGGGTTAGCAGCAAATTGTGTACGTTTGATCTTTTGCCACACTTTCCCTTCAAAAGCCACATTTTAGGCTGATCTGCATTGTCCATAGATAATGCCGTTAAACAGGACCCAGTTTGCAAAAACAAAGAGATGATAAGGTTTGCATATCTATTAGAGAGTGTTCAAAATGATGCTTGCTTCAGTGTCCTGCAATGATATTTGCACAGTGGTGCCACTAGGTAACCAACCTCAATTCCAAAGACAGCCAGACTACACTTGAAACAAAGGCGAGCCTTAACACAGTAAGTCAGAGAAAATGACTATTCCTCTATTCTTGGAATAGGGCATGAAAGCCTGTGAAAACTCATGTTTAAGCACAATTGACTTGTCTTCGCAACATGCTGGGAGTGATAGACCTACACACTACAGTAGAACTCTTTCTGAATAAAACATGATGGCACAAATGCATCTTTAATGCCCCAGTTCTCCCAACTCTTCTGACATGGAGTGTTGAAAAGAACACCTGGCATATATTCACTCACATCCAGCTACTATGGCTTTGTGTTTCAGTAGGTTTTGTGCAAATGTTAGAAAGCAGCCTTCATTGATTTCATTTCCAGTCAAAACAGCCATTAAGCACAAGTTATTTAGTCCTGCTCAGAGCCCAGACGTCAACATCACTGAATCTGTTTGGCAAAATGTGCAACTAGCTTCTAAGACTGAACTTTGAAGCTATAGAAAAGGGACATTCCTGCAGATTTCTTTGAAGAACTGAAGGAAAATGTTCTGGAAAGAATCTAAGCTGTAATAATGGTAAAACATGGACACACAAAAAACAAACACTTGACATGACTGCTGGAAAAAAACGAAAAAAAAACACAGAAACCATTAAGCGTTTCTGTTGGTTCCTGATGGTTTTGGCATGTGTTTTGGCTTTTGTAATAAGTTGCAAAGGACCCTAATGGTTAATCAGGCAAACAGTGGATGATTCTAAACACAGTTGATGATTTCCCAATGGGATCTAAAGGTGTTCTACAGGAAACTAGTGATCTCTATTGAAAATATTAAACGAGTTCCTGTCAGAAAGGGAAACCACTTGGCTATAATCCTAATGGTGTCTATTGATCCTTTTTCAGCATGGATTACATTTAGTCACTGAGGCTTCAGTGTAATTCTTCTTGAAATATTTCCTTTTTTTTCTTTCTAAAGTCAAAAAATAAATAACTTGTACTTGAACCAGCTCCAGAACCCCAACCAGTCTGGCTTCAAACCAGCGCACTCAACAGAAACTGCTCTCATAGCAGTGACCGAGAAGCTCCAATCAGCAAGATCAGCCAAACTGTCATCTGTCCTGTTTCTTCTGTATCTCTCAGCAGCTTTTGACATGGTCAACCATACAATCCTTCTGGACGTCCTCACCAACCTTGGAATCACTGGCTATGCATGGAAGTGGTTCAAGTCCTATCTGGAGGATCGCTTTTATCAGGTAACTTGGAGAGGGTTCACATCCTCTCCATGCAGGCTCTCCACTTGTGTCCCTCAAGGCTCGGTGCTGGGTCCTCTTCTCTTTTCTCTTTACACTAGCTCTCTTGGTGATGTAATATCTTCTCATGTATTCTCTTATCACTGTTATGCTGATGACACTCAACTAATGCTTTCTTTCTCACCCTCTGACACACAGGTTTCCGGTCGCATCTCGGCATGTCTGTCTCACCTAGCAAGACTGAGCTGATATTCATCCCTGCGACTACAGGTCCTCATCATTATCGTGCCATCTCATTCGAGAACTCTCTGATTGTTCCGTCTGTAGAGGTAAGAAGTTTTGGTGTGATTCTGGATGGCCAGTTATCGTTCTCGACTCACATCGCAAACCTAACTCGGTCATGCAGATATATCCTGTATAACATCCATAGGACCCGACCCCTCCTCACCCAAGAGGCCGCCCAGGTGCTAGTGCAGTCTCTTGTCATCTCAAGACTTGACTACTGCAACTCGCTCTTGGCTGGTCTTCCCATGCAGACCATCAAGTCTCTGCAACTCATCCAGAATGCGGCAGCACGGCTCGTCTTCAATCTCCCCAAGTTCAGCCACGTCACCCCACTGCTGCGCTCCCTTCACTGGCTTCCTGTAGCTGCACGCATCAGATTTAAAACCCTAATGCTTGCCTTCAAAGCCAAAAATGGACCAGCCCCTACCTATTTGATGGCAATGGTGAAATCTCGAACTGGACCACGAGCCCTTTGAGCTTCGAGTGCAGCTCAGCTTGTCCGACTGTTCAGACTGTTCTCCGTACTGGCACCGAAGTGGTGGAAAGATATCCCACTGGCTGTCCACACAGCAGAGTCTGTTGCTGTCTTCACATGCAGACTGAAGACCGTCTCTTTACACAGCACTTAAATGAGCACTGAATTAAGTATTGATTGCAATATATTGTGCTGCACTTATATATTGTATTTTATTGTGTTGCCCTGTGTGTTGTAGTTTACTGTATTGTATTGCATTGTATTGCACAGAGTTCTGTGCTCAACTCTGTTCCTTTTCTCTCGGTATCAACAGTGACCTTATGTTTTTTAGCAGTATCTGAGCTCAGGACCGTCTTTCTCTCTAACCTATTGGTAACTAGCCAAGATACTTTCTCCAGATAGATAAAGCACTTCTTGTAAGTCACTCTGGATAAGAGCGTCTGCTAAATGTTGTAAATATAAATTTTAATGGCCATTTTGAGTAGAAATTACTGGAAAATAAATAAATGAAAGGTCCTTTTCTCTGCTTAATTGTAACCCCTTTCTTTCCCTTTGCTGTATTCAGCAATACTCAGGACCACAGGACCTCCACTGAGCAGGTATTTTTTGGGTGGTGGATCATTGTCAGCACTACGGTGACATGGTTGTGGTATACTCAGCAGTGGTCCTGTGGGGAAAATGGGGGCTAACGAGAAACAGACAAAAGACAATATCGTTGTTATTGGAACAAAACCTTGTATCTCGAAAATGGTAACTTTACAGGAGAAGGAAAAATCCTACTTTACTTTTAATGAAAGTCAATGGAACCAGAATGTTTCATTTCGTTCATTTTGGGTCATTTCTTTTGGTCCATTCATCATGAAAATTAGACACAATGTAAAGGGTAACAGGCATTTTCAAATTATGACAAAAATACATATACAAGGTTTTGTTCCAATAACAGCGATATTTTATTGTAGAGATATAAAGTGAGCCTATATGGTCCAGAAGGTCCAGAACACCATAATGTCTAACTTGCATTATAACTGAGTGCCATATGCTGTTTACTGAAGTTATATCAACATCTTATGTACTCAACAACTGAATGTTGAATCAAAGTACAATTTAGTAATATTTCAACAAACAATAAAAAAACAACAGTATTGCTGTCAGATTCAATAAAGTAAAGGAAAACTCAATTGTGAACCTGTGATTAAAGCCATTTTTATTAAACTTAAACTTGTAACTAAGTTGCGTTGAGTTAATTACTCTTTTAATACTTTTACTTTCGATACTTAAGTACATTTAAAGGCAAATACTTCAGTACTTTTACTCAAGTGGAGGTCTAAAGGGAGGAACTGGAGTAATAATTTACGTTTATTTATCTACTTTAACTCAAGTACATGGTTTGTGTACTTCGTCCACCTCTGGAATTCAGCTGTTTTAAAATACAGTATAAAGTAGGAGAGAAGCAACCAGATGCACAGGCCTGACACTGACTGACACTAGGCAGAATGCAAATATGATAAGATGACCTCAGAAACATGCTAATTAGTGCATGATGCCATCTACTGACATTTAATGACTTTTCCATCAGGCTTTGGCTACTTTCCTTCGAAAGTAATTGACAGCAATGCCAAGAAATCAATGCGACGTGATTCATTTTCCTTAAATACACTTGGAAATAACTGTTCATCAGCCATAGCAGTAAGATACCTTAAAATACTTGACATTTCATAACGGTAATATTCAATTTGCTGGGCTTTTGGCTTTTGTCCACTCCTTCCCTTTCTGCCACGGAGAAAGTCACTCAGAGTGCTCTGATGTGAAACGCTCTGTTCTAGTGGAACAAGCCTGTTGCTCACAGTGGTGCTGATAGGAACCAGACGTCCGAAGCTTCTAAAAGCTCCCTGACAGAGAGACATCACACAACATAGTCCTGATATGCTGCCTGATACCTCAGATATTGTTGCCTGGTAGTTTTGAGACTTTTTGAGAGGTATTAACAGACTACAGCACCACTTACTACAGCACCACGTACTTTCTCTACACAGTCGTATGTGAAATTTCGAAAATTTCACTTCAAAAATCGGCAAAATGTCATTTGAACAGGGGTGCCAAAACTTACTGCGCCTGACTGTCTTTTTCTGCCTCTTATCTCTTTCGCTCTTTGTTTTTCTCACTCTCTTCCTCTGTGTGTTTGTGTGTGTGTGTGTGCGTGTGTGTGTGTGTGTGTGTGTGTGTGTGTGTGTGTGTGTGTGAGAGACACGCCACTGGGAACCTTTCTTTTCCGAACATTCCATGCCACGTCTCCCAAAGGGAGGAAGCTGTCACAGCCTGTCATAAGACTTTGTGTCAGAATGTATAAATTAATGTCAAATGTCCAGTTGAGGTTTTTTCTTTCACATTAAAGCACCTGAGTTACATTTCAGATCACACTGCATTACGCCTGTGTACACACCAATAGCTATAACATTAAAACCATCCTTTGTTTCTAGCCCATCTGTTTCATCTGCATAATTTGTTAGCTCCCTTTTTTCCTTGTTCTTTAGTGGTCAGGACCCCCAGAGAGCAGGTATTATGGGTGATGGATCATTCTCAGCACCGCAGTGACACTGACGTAGCCGTCAAAATATGTCCAGCCAACAGCGTCCTGTGGGCAGCGTCATGTGACCACTGATGAAGGACTAGAGGATGACCAACACAAACTGTGCAGCAGCAGATGAGCTGTTGTCTCTGATTTTACATCTACAAGGTGGACCGACAAAAGGGGGTGGGGAGTGGTGGGGGGGTTGTCTAAGGACAGTGTGTGGACACAGTGTTCATAAACTTCAGCAGCACTACTGGGTCTGATCAACTGACCGACCACCACATCAGTGTTAATGAGAATGATCCACCACCCAAATAGTACCTGCTCTGTGAGGGTCCTGACCACTGAAGAACAGGGTAACAGAGTATCAGAGAAACGGACTACAGTCTGTAACTGTAGAACTACAAAGTGCAGCTATACAGTAAGTGGTGTAATTAAATGGAGTGTAGAAGCAAGGAAGTGGCTTTAATATTATGGCTAATCGTTGTATATGCCTCATTTAGTTTTTGTGATGTTTAGAACGCATCAAGACATTCATCAAGTAAATATTTTTATTTGTAAGCACCTATTTTAGATGAAAAAGCTACGTCACGTAAAGTTATTGCGTGAAATGGATGTGAATATTGTCGCTGTCCAATGAAAAACAATTATCTCCAAAACACAAACTTTACAGGAGAGGGCAAAACCGTTCTTTACTTTCAATGTAAATTAATGGAAAAAGGTTTTATTTTAAGCTTTAGTTTTGGAGCGTTTCTATTGGTCCAATCATCATTTCATTTTCACACAATGTAAAGGGCTCTTTACCAGTCTGTTGTGGTAAAGAAAGAGCTGAGCCATAAGGCAAGACTCATGATTTACAGGTCGATCTACGTTCCCACCCTCACCTATGGTCATGAGCTTTGGGTAATGACCGAAAGAATAAGATCGCGAATACAAGCGGCCGAAATGAGTTTCCTCCGCAGGGTGTCTGGACTCTCCCTTAGAGATAGGGTGAGAAGTTCGGTCATCCGGGAGGGACTCGGAGTAGAGCCGCTGCTTCTTCACGTCGAGAGGAGCCAGCTGAGGTGGTTCGGGCATCTGGAGAGGATGCCTCCTGGACCTCCCTCGGGAGGTGTCACAGGCAAGTCCACCTGGAAGGAGACCCCGGGGAAGATGGATGGATGGATGGATGGATGGATGGATGGATGGATGGACAACGTAAAGGACAGCTGCTGAGCTCACATGATGCAGAAAAGTAAAAATCACAAAAAATAGAGATACATGTTTTTCACTGGACAGCGAGGATATGCTGCATGATGCATGTGATTACAAATAGTACCCAATAGGTTGGTTGGTTTATTTACATATTCATTCATTCATTCATTCATTCATTCATTCATTCAACCACTATTTTATCATTATCAACATGACATACAAATAACTCAGAAGAGTTGGTAAGTGTGTTTACAGTGTGCCATTTCGTGTCAACCCACTCTGTATGAGTAATTTAATTGTGCAGAAATTTTGGACAGTTGGTGGAGTTCCCCTTTCAGCTCTTACGCTGATAGAAGGTGGTTGTGCTAAAACGTTCCACCGTAGTTCCGCAGGGAGTTTTTAGGCCTGGTGATTATTGTACTCAGTTTGCGTAATTGCTTTTACTCATTCAGTCAAAACTGAATTACCAAAATAATAAAATAATAATTTTATTCCGGCCTGCTTTGAACTTTTCCACTAGTCCGCTCGGGATGTTGTCGCCCGGTGCAGAAACAGGGCTACACCGTGCTTCACTGATTTCAGTCCCTGTGTTTTGTTAGCAGCTAGCGTTAGCACACCATAGCGGTGTTTGTGACAATTCGCCTTTAAATAAATCAAAAACTCGGAAATCTGTCGAAATGAACGCGGCGCCGGCGAAACGGACTTACTCTAGACTGCCCGTGTGGGTTGTGGAAGACCATCACGAGGCGAGTCCTCTTTTAGCACGAGGCTGAAGTTGAGTTCGTATTTCAATTTTCCGTTCCACCTTAAATGGCGCGGCCGCTCTGGACTGCAGTGTAGGAGGACGGTAAAATCAGCACCATTTAAGGTGGGACGGAAAGTAATGAAAATCTGACGAACACGAAGCTTCGGCTTTAGTCTTGTTCTTATAAATAGACTTAGATAAAGCAAACTAAACCAGCAGTACAATCTTAAACACGGACACGTAACTTATATTAATAGTGTGGATAGTAAATAATGTAGATTAATAGTAATATAAGGCATCAAAAGTGGTGGGCAGCACTTATCATACAAATTCATATCTGGTGTTTAAAATTAAAATTATGCTGAAAATAGTAAAGTAAAAAAGGTCTCCAGTAAATTGTTCCAGTTGTTTTTTTTTCCTTTTGCTTAAAAACTTATTTTTTCTTATTATTTTACCTATTTCTTTAAAATTCTATAAATGCATTCAAATGAAATGTTTCATTAAAAATGTAGTAAAAAAAAACCTAAAAGACTTGGTGATGGCTGATAAAAAAAAATCCGTTCATAAATATTTAAAACCTTAATAGTGCTTGAATAGCTAATGATTTTGGTTTACAATAAAAATATTAAAGAAAAAATTAACAATTTTAAAACATTATACAGTATAATTGATAAAATACACATAAAATGTGGCCTCCATAAGTTTTGGATGATGGCATTGCAAGTGTGTAACTTAAAGATACACAGAAACAATGATTTTACACACACACACATATATATATCGGTGCTGTAGGAAGAAAACCTTGTATATCCAAAACAGTAACTTTACAGGAGAAGGAAAAAACATACTTTCAATGTAAGTCAATGGAACCAGAATTTTTCCCATGTCATGTTGGGTAATTTCTTTTAGGCCATTCATCATAAAATGTGCAATCAATGTAAAGAGTAACAGACACTTTTGGAGATACAAGTTTTTCTTCCGACAGCAACGATATATAAAACTCCTCTGCAGGTTGTGCCCTACATCTATCGGGCCATCGCCTCCCGCCATATTCCGCTGAGTGGGATTAAAATGGTTCATCTGGACTCCCACCCTGACATGCTGATCCCGGTTAACATGCCAGCCTGCACAGTGTTTGACAAAGAGGCGTTGTTCAGGTGAGGGAAGCACTATCAGCTCACAGCACATCACCTGCTGAAGCAGCTGACGGATCTCTTTCTGTCTGTTACCAAGAAAGCAGAGCTGTCCTTGCTGTATCTGGGTGTTCAGGGTGGTCCTCCCTCTCCCAATCACAGTGTCATCTATTAGTTAATGTAACATATTTAGTGATTAGCATTCCCCTCCAAGCGTGTTCATCTGTCCAGTAAGTTGCATTGGTGGCGCTTCTCATTTCTCGAAGGGAACAAATGCTAATTTTCACCCTCCCAGCTTGGTGGCATCATGTGACAGGAGTCCCTCAAAAAACCCAATGCAGTGTTTAACTGTAAAACCGAAGGCTCATGGTTGTGTTTAATTTCAGCTGCAGTACAATCACAACATGGCATTTTGAACCTGTTGTGCAACCTTTACTCACACACTCTTATTTCAGTCAGTATGTGTGATATGTGAAGTGGAGTGATACTTCAGTCAACTGACCACTGTTGACTCACTTGACATCCATCCTAAGCTGAAAGGCTTTTTTTTTTTTTTTCTTTCTTTCTTTCCTCCAGCGAGCTGAGCATTGAGAACTGGATCATGCCCATGGTCTTTGCTGGACACGTATCCCACATCGCCTGGCTGCATCCATACTGGGCTCAGCAGATCAAGGAGGGGGAGCATAACATGCATGTCGGCAGAGATAAGTCAACCACCACCATCAGGTGAGCAGCAGCACATCACTGTGTTATGAAACAGTCCCTCTTAAATGGTCTTTGTCTCCTCTTCTGTTTTCATGCAGTTGAACGAAAGAGGCTGTAAATGATTGCAGTTAATAGGTTAATAAATGATTAATACCTAATAGGCAGGGGTGGGACAACTCATACGTATGTATAGAGGAATCTTGCAAATTAATAAACAGCCTAAATCAGAGGTCACTAATAGGCGGACCATGGTCCAAGTCCGGACCCAGATGCGGACCTGGACCTGTAACCAATAAACTATGGAGAATTATTTCATTTCGACTGGGTGGTCCTATCTTAATTGGCATAACATTTCCAGCCGTTACGGTACCGCTTTCACAGACCACTCGCTTGCATTGGAAATATCACACGTGACTCTACTCAGCCAGTCAGATCTGTGCATTACGGTGAGCACTGAGACTCGAGTGAGCACACACAGGGAACAGCAGTCGGAGAAGAAAGCGAGTCAGAGGGAAATGATTTCACAGGAAACTGACAAATGTTGCTGAAATATTACTGAACTGTACTTTATTTGATTGTAGAAGATGTTAATATATCTACTAGGTTACTTCAGTGAACAGTATATGGCACAGAATCATAATGCAAGTTAGACGTTATGATGTTCCGGACCTTTGCTTAAGGAAATTTTCTCTAACTTGACTTTATTAAATTTTATTAAATACCCCTGGCCTAAATAATAGCTATCATTTGATAATTCGCAAATATAATTAACAGCAGAATAACAAAAAGCAATAAACTCACTCTAAATAGAAGTTCTAAACTAGTTCTAAATAGAAGCGTCCAATCCCAAACGGCCGAGTCTTTGGACAGTCACACAGCTGGAAGTGCTCGTAATAAAGATGAATGCATGACCAACGAAAGCAAGTCTGACCAACGGCAGTCATTTCCATTTGTAAATAATGCGGTTGAAAACCAGTTATACAGGTCGACGGGCAGGAATGGGACAAACAGTATAGGTTGTTGGTGAGACTGGGACAAACAGTGCAGTTGGGTGAAATCTTGTGCAGACCTATTCCTAAATACAACCTCTAGTATCAGATATACACCGATCAGGAACCACATTATGACCACCTCCTTGTTTCTACGCTCATTGTCCATTTTATCAGCTCCACTTACTGTATAGCTGCACTTTGCAGTTCTACAGTTACAGACTGTAGTCCATCTGTTTCTCTGATACTGTTACCCTGTTCTTCAGTGGACAGGACCCCCATGGACCCTCACAGAGCAGGTACTGTTTGGGTGGTGGGTCATTTGCTGCACTGCAGTTACACTGATGTGTTATGTTAGTGTGTTGTGCTGGTACGAGTGGACCAGTCAGTCCAGTGCAGCTGGAGTTTTTAAACACTGCGTCCACTCACGGTCCACTCTATTAGACACGCCTACCTTATCAGTCCACCTTGTAGATGTAAAGTCAGAGACGGCAGCTCATCTGCTGCTGCACAGTTTTGGTTGGTCATCCTCTCGTCCTTCATCAGTGGTCACAGGACGCTGTTGGCTGGATATCTTTACAAACTTCAGCAGCACTGCTGTGTCTGATCCACTCAGACCAGTGCAACACACACTAACACACCACCACCGCAGTGCTGAGAATGACCCACCACCAGTACCTGCTCTGTGAGGGTCCATGGGGGTCCTGACCACTGAAGAACAGGGTAACAGAGTATCAGAGAATCAGATGATCTACAGTCTGTAACTGTAGAACTACAGAGTGCAGCTATACAGTAAGTGGAGCTGATCAAATGAACAAAAACATTATGCCTGATCAACGTGTATTTACATGCACACACAAATGCAGTCTCCTAGGTCCTCTATTGAAATTCCTCTTCTTGTTGTGCAAAGTGCAGATTCTAATGTTTCATTTCATACATTGACATTTCTTAGTAGAAGAGGAGATGGAGACGAAAGCAAAAAGTACTTGGCGCTAATTTGCAATGTCTCTTCCGTGTACGAGGAGAAGTGGAGCCAAACCATGCAAGTAAACTGCTCCCCAGCAGCATAACAGAGCCACTGGACCCCCTCACAGTAGAGATCAAGCATGTAGGCCTATACTGTTCTCTGAGTGTACTTTGTGGAAAATGTGGTAGAGAGTATGGTGAAGGATGACTCATCTGACCATATCACTTTTTCCACATAGACAAAATGTTCATTCGTCTTTGTAAATGAAGGGTTTCATGCACTGCAACCCTATTGTAATATTCTTTTCTGTGTAGATGTGGACTGTTCTTGCTGACACATACTGACCACATCCTGCATATTTGGCCAATACCCAGATATATAATTTAATTTTTATAGACCATTCCAAACTAAGATAATGTCACCAAAATGTGTAAAGAAAGCTGTTTTGTATGCGGTAGAGTTGGAGTTCATTTTTGCATATTTGGAATTCTTTATTTAGCAGTCTTGGTATGTTGGGTGAAAATTGGTTAATATGTAATACGTAAATTGTCATTGTTAGTGACCAAGATAGCTTCCATTTAGTTTGCATTGTAAATCGAAGTGGAACATGTCGATTTTTGTGAACTGAAACCACTATTAGAGCTAAACATCCATCCATCCATCCATCCATCCATCCATCCATTCATCCATTTTCTAAGCCGCTTCTCCGTCAGGGTCGCGGGGGGGTGCTGGAGCCTATCCCAGCAGTCTTCAGGCAGAAGGCAGGACACACCCTGGACAGGTCGCCAGTCCATCGCAGGGCTAGAGCTAAACAAGCATCTAAAAATTACATTGCAAGTGGCAATCTTCAGGGGTCCAAGCACCAGGCACCATTATGGAGCCAGTAAAACACAAATGATAGGCAAAGTTTTTAGAATTACCTTGATTTCTAATAGATGCGGAGTCTAAAAAGAAGATGACTAAATTTTGGGCACACTCACATTACCTTGGTATGGTAAGCAACAACAAAGTCAAAGTGCTTGGAAATCTGCAGCAGAGTGCCCCAGAATTTCATCTTAAATCCACTAACAATTTCTTCTAGTAATGATGCTATCACACTCTGCTACAGGAGACAGGTTTCTGAACTTGTCACCTTCCTCACTGCTTAGTGAGAACTTTTCATGTCTGAGCCAGTTGAGCAGTGACTGGAGTTATTGCCATCCATGCCCCAATAATGAACCTTGTTTCAAACCATCCTTTACATTTTAATGAGTTTTTTTTGTCATGCCATTAAAAAACCAAAAAACAAAATTGCTGAATCTAACCTGTCAATACAGATTGTAAATGCAGTTCATTATGTAACTAATTATGTAATCAATTATGAAATGTCTTGTCAATGTAAATAGTGTGTAAATAATTAAAAAATAACTGCAAATGCACTGTAATAGCCCTATCCTTCTAATTCTGATGACATTTTCCTCTATTTCAGGGTCACAAGCACTGATGATTACTTTCTGAGTGACGCCCTCTACGTGCCCGCGCACCAGCTTGAGGACTCCAAGTCCTTGCACTTAAGAGTCATCCAGGTGGATCCAGTGGACACGTCTCACAGTAGCCAGGGTCAGAATGACTGCATCTCTGCTAAGAAACCTAAAACCGATTCTAATGGGGAGGTAAACAAAGAGCAGGAACATCAACCCAAAGCAAATGCGTTCACTTGCTCGTTTCAGCCACCAGATGGCAGCAGTACATCAGGACACAGTGCAAAGGCCCAGAAAGGCTCAGCTGCATCTTTTGTAAGCAGCCTGCTCAGATTCATTGAGCAAAATGATGCTTATATCCTTGACATTGACCTGGATTTTTTTTCCTGTAAGAATCCCTTCAAGGATCTTTACACGCAGGTATTTAATAGACAATTCTTTAACTGGAAATGAAATTACTTTGCTTTCATTCACATGATATTAGTAGTGCAAATGTCTTTTTATTTCCTGCATGCTTGAACAGGGCCAATATTTCAGTTTTTTATTGGTATTAGTGTGCTCTATGTAATGATTAACAGAATTTACTAATGCAGTATTGTTGTGTTCCTCTCTACAGGAAGAGTACTCGGTCCTGCAGGAATTGTATAGTTTCAAGAGGCCCAAAGAGGGTGCAGACGAGGTAATGGAGGCTTTTAATCAAATGAACACTTATGACCAGCGAGTGATCATGAATGCGTGGCCTTTCAAAGAGCAAGGCTGGCATAATGTTCTCTCCAATGATGGCTCTTTATCATCATTACATTATAAAGCTCTGTGATGAGGAAAAAAATAATAGAAAACAGCACGAAAGAAAGAACGTACCCTATATTTCCGAAAGTATTCGCTCGTTTGGCTTCACACACGCATGAACTTGAGTGACATCCCATTCTTAATCCATAGGGTTTAATATGATGTTGGTCCACCCTTTGCAGCTATAATAGCTTCAACTCTTCCGGGAAGGCTTTCCATAAGGGTTAGGAGTGTGTTTATGGGAATTTTTGACCGTTCTTCCAGAAGCGCATTTGTGAGGTCAGACACTGATGTTGGACGAGAAGGCCTGGCTCACAGTCTCCGCTCTAATTCATCCCAAAGGTGTTCTATGGGGTTGAGGTCAGGACTCTGTGCAGGCCAGTCAAGTTCTTCCACACCAAACTGGCTCATCCATGTCTTTATGGACCTTGCTTTGTGCACTGCTGCGCAGTCATGTTGGAACAGGAAGGGGCCGTCTCCAAACTGTTCCCACAAAATTGGGAGCATGAAATTGTCCAAAATCTCTTGGTGCTGAAGCTTTAAGAGTTCCTTTCACTGGAACTAAGGGGCCGAGCCCAACTCCTGAAAAACAACCCCACACCATAATCCCCCCTCCACCAAACTTTAAACTCGGCTTAATGCAGTCAGACAAGTACAGTCGTGGCAACCGCCAAACCCAGACTCGTCCATCGGATTGCCAGATTGAGAAGTGTGATTGGTCACTCCAGAGAACACGTCTCCACTGCTCTAGAGTCCAGTGGCGGAGCTTTACACCACTGCATTCAACGCTTTGCATTGCACTTGGTGATGTAAGGCTTGGATGCAGACTTGGATTCTTTCCCTAATGTTTGTAGAAGCAGTCTGCATGCCTAAGTGCTTGGTTTTATGCACCTGTGGCAACGGAAGTGATTTGGATGGGTGACTGAATACTTTTGGCAACATAGTGTATATATACACGTGTGTGGGTGTCATTCATGTAGGCCATAATCACCATAGTAGTTGTAATTTGGGCTGTCATGATTACTCAATTAAAAAAAAAATCTTAGTGGACCATCTTAATGATTAGTTTGAATTCAGTAATTAGGATGGTGTCCCAGTACTTTTGTCCATGTCGTGTAACTTCTGAGAATTGTTGCCCACAAAATAGCACAGCAAATGCAATTAAGGCCGACTCTCAAACTGTAAAATTGTCTGAGATTGTAAAAGAGATGTGTGAGTGTGTGTTTACATACTTGTCAAATAAGATATGCGATTATTGATAAGTAATATGTCAGTAATAATTTGAGGGTCACCCATCTCTAATTTTGGCTATGTTGGTTTCCATGTCTACAGAGCATATGTTTGTGGTTCTCCTCTCTCTTTATAAGGAGGAGCTGTTGGACTGCGTGGAGAGACGCACTCGGCAGTTGGAGGATCTGGAAGCTGCCTTTGCTGACCTGCTGGAGGACGACAGCCAGAACACCATAGACCGCTGGGCTGCAAACCCTGGGTACACACACTCTGTGCGCTTTGTGATTGCACGCTGCTATCTAGCAGAACCGTTTGAACACAGTCTTCTTCACACACAGTCCTTTTGGAAAAGGATTGGCAGTAATGTTGACTTGCCACTTTGCTTTTGCAGGATGGGATCCCTGGCCAAACTCGTGTCTAGCCTGAAGAACCGAAACGAATCGCCAGACTACGAAATGGTAGCTAAACCTTCTTTCACTTGTACACTTATGTCATTTTGCACCACATTTGCTTTGAACGTGGTGTAATTGTTTAAATGTAATTACACAGTGAATTACATACTGATATTTGGCTTTACATTCCATGTTGACAGGTTCGAATCTGTGCTAATTTTTTCTTTTGTTTCGATGTAAAAATATGGCAGGGTATTTTTTTCTTCGCAAAACAAGCCAGTGATAACATTTATTCTAATTTATAATAAGTCATAATAAAACATCTCTTCCTCTTAGTAGTAAATATAATTATTTTATCTGTGTAAGTAAATCTGTTCTCGTAGGGTAACATGGGCTTATCATTCTGCGATGTGCCCTCATGTTTCAGTGTTTTCACCAACAAAAGTAAATTTGGATTTTTTGGGGGGGATAATAACTAGATAAACTTATGTTAGTATTTCTTTCTAAGTTTAGCCCCCCAGACCCGCCATGTAGGGCAGGGATAAAGATAGAAAGAAATACTAATGTATTTTTTCAACTTTTCCATTCCACCTTAAATGTAGCAGCTGTTACCTTTTGGCCCAAGTAAGGCAAGGCAAGTTCATGTATATAGCAGCTCTCATACATCACTGTCATTCAAAGTGCTTTACAGATAAAATAATGCAGAGAAAAAGTAAACGTGCATAGAAAAACAGTTGAAAACAACATAAAAATCAAAAACATGGTTAAAACTATACTTTGAAAAGAGAAAATTACTAAGTTAAAAATTAGAAGTTAATTAGGAGTAGTTAAATAATCACATTAAAATAAAAAGTTAGGTTAGGATTTAAAAGGAAAAGGGGCTAGACATGCTAACAGCATTTTAAATTGAGCTGAAAGCTGCTCAAACAGGAGTGTTTTGAGCCTGGATTTAAAAGAGTCCAGTGTTGGGGCTCTTCTAATGCTTCTTGTGCAGGCATGTAGATGCCATTTAAGGTGGAAAGTCATTTGTCTCATGTCTCTTGAGACACCAAGTCTGGTGACCCTTTGGGGCTTAGACTAACCCAAAAAAATGGGTTCCTTCCTTTACGCCTGCTGCCTCAAGAACAACGTGAACTACTTAACAGACTAGATAGTGGGACGCGGTCAAGGGTCTGCTTAGTTTTCATTTTTATTTGAAAAATGACTGAAACATCCTTCAGCTGCTCAGCTAAAGCTAACACTAGTGTGGTTTACAGTGCTTGCACATAGTGTTACAAGCACTTGTTTGTGGTATACTGGTACTATGGTTATGGAGGAAGCGTTTCACCCAGTATACAGCCATCTACTTTATTTACAAACACAAATGTAGGATTGAAAGTTCTGCACTTTCCACACGATTTTTCTACTGGTTTCAATGAGCTACGAGTGAGAAACAGTTAAAAGTGGTTTTGCAAGCTGATTAAGCTATTTGGGGCTTAAAATGGTTTAAAATACACCTCCTGTCAGCTCACTCCTGCTTATTTAACTGGCATTACTTTTGTCTTTTCCCATCAGTAATTTTGTATTTACAGATACAGTTGTGTTTAGAAATGTTTCCAAGTGGTGCTAGAAGTGAAAGTGGGGGTCTTTGCTGGGGCTTCTCTGCAGGTGCATCAGGCAGGGCTGACCTGTGATTACTCTGAGCTTCCACACCACATTAGCAGTGAAGAGGAGATCCAGCAGCTCCTGCTTGCTGTGCAGCTTGTGCTGGAGGCTCTGCCCAAACCCACAATCGTCACCATATCAAGGTAAAACAGCATCTACGCTTTAAGACAATGAGTGCGTTTGCATGCACTTAATCTGACGCCTGCAGAAAATAATCATCAGTTTTATCAGTAATCAAATCAACGTGTTTACATGCACATCAGTTATCATATACTGGGGACACTCTGGATCCACGTGAGTCAGGCAGTAAATGAATTTCTGCTTTCCAACCAGCCAATAAAGTCACAGAGTAAGACGTGCCATATGTTTTTAAAAATCTGAACATACATCATCTAAAAGATGAAGTGTAATTAAATTTAGTTTCAGCGTCGCTCCAATAGTGGTCTGTTGCACCTCGTGGTGATGCTGCCTGAGAAATCCGAAAGAAGAGTTTACATGCGCTGAGAAATTACTGAGCTAAAATTTTCTTAATTTCTTAATCAGATTTTTAGACTTACTCCGATCTAAGAAATCAGACTGTGAAGTTTACATAACCATTTAAACAATCAAATAGAAATCTGATTATGATCTGATTATTAGGTGCATATAAACACACTCAATGTGAGAAACGCTTCCAGTTTAACCTCTTATTCCCCAGGGTATATTTTGGTTTATATGACCAAATCATGAGGCAAATTCTTCAGTAACTGTATGAAATAAATGAAAAAGTTTATTTTATTTTTTGTAAAAAGCTCCCCTCAAATTAAGGGAACGTGTTTTATGATCACACATATTGCTGCATGCTTACATTTTACTGCCGAAAGCCAAAAATCTCAGACGCTCTTTGTGTTGTTTTATAAAAGTAATGTTTCCAGAGCAGATCACTGAAGAGACACCATCTGTTTATAGTTTAGAGCCCAGATTTGGGGAAAAACGGGTCGACTTTCAGTAGAAAAACAAACTGAGTTCAGCTTCTTTTATTATAAGGGTTTAAAATGACATCACCGTCTATTAGACTGGAGAGAAGAGCTACAGCCTCACATGACGCCCAGCTTCTGAATGGAGCTTATGAAATATGAAAATTATGACGAAGTGCGTTTTGGAACGACCGGTGGTTCCAAAGAGTTTAAGAGGCTACAGACTAGGAAAAGGTAACGTGTCTTGAAGTTGGGAGAAAGTAATGTGGAGGGAAGCCAGATAGCTAACACTACTGTTTATTAGCATCAACATCAGTGCATTTCTTTATTAGTGGAGGGTTTCCAATGATCGATTGATTCATTGTGCAATGCATACTGGGTATTTTAACAAAAGAACATGGGTAAAAATGCAAAAAACATACAACATCTTGAATTCTGAGTTTCTGATTAATGCCATTTTTTATAAACAGAAGTTTATTACAGAGAGGCATTTAGAGAGGCTCAAATACAGTCGTGTGTTGTGAACATCTAACTACATTATTTAAAAGCGTTTTACTCGCAAGTGCTTTGAAATTCCTTTGATTAATGTCATGCATCTATGAGTCTGTGCTACTTATTGCTTCCATTGGCTGGATCATGTAATGTTTAGGCTCAGAGCAAAACTATGCAGGCAGAAAAACCACTTTAGGCAGGATGGCCACCTGTGCCGATGCATTCATTTTTAGTTCTTAATTAGTGTATCACATTTCAGCAGCTTGCCTCATTGATGTCCGTGTCTTGCTGCGCTCCATCATGCCTTGATAGAGTTTAAAGACTTTTCTGGGGTTTGTCCTGACAGCATATATATATATATAAACAGCCAGGTATAACATTATGATGACCAGCTCATCTTACTGTATAGCTGCACTTTGTAGTTCTACAATTACAGATTGTGGTCCATCTGTTTCTCTGATACTTTGATAGCCTCCATTTACCCTGTTCTTCAGTGGTTAGGACCCCCATGGACCCTCACAGAGCAGGTGATATTTGGGTGGTGGATCACTGCAGTAACGCTGAAGTATGATGGTGGTGCGTTAGTGTGTGTTGTGCTAGTGTGAATGGATCAGACACAGCAGTGCTGCTGTCCACTCACTGTCCACTCTATTAGACACTCCTACCTCATCAGTCCACCTTGTAGATGTAAAGTCAGAGACGACAGCTCATCTGCTGCTGCACAGTTTGTGTTGGTCATCCTCTCGTCCAGCAGCACTGCTGTGTCTGATCCACTTAGACCAGCGCAACAGACACTTACACATCCCCCTTAAATATTGGCGTTGCGGACTTTGCCAGCGTTTTTACTGCTGCTTGGAGGATCTGGACAGAGGGCAAGCTTAGGATCAGGCAGTCTCAAAGCATATTTCTGTGCTTTTTCAGCCAATTGATACACCATGGCTTGTTTTGTGTGTACATGTTGTTTATGTTAAGGCCTTAAAAAGGCACTGAATTTCATTTTGAACATTGTGTAGCAACCCTGTATATATTATTTTCCTTTTAGGCTGTTTATTAATATATATTTTGCTGCTGTGTTTACTTCCATATGGTTACTTCCTTTCATTAAGTCTTACGGCTGCTCAAATTAGTCTGAATGCGCATCGCTGCCTCAGATACCATTAGCGCTCATGATGAAAGGAATCCTTACAAAAGATTGTGTTCTTTCCATTTTTTTCCTCTCACAGATCCAGTTTGGATGAATACTGCCCTGCTGAACAGGTGAACTCCATTCAGAACAACATGCTCAGCATTCTTGAAATGCTGTTCGGCTCTTTAGATGTTCATAAGGAGTATGAATCAGCTCCTGAGGAAAGTGCACCACAGATCCCCTCAACATGAAAGCATACTTATATTCAACTTAAGTGGTCTCCAGTGCTGTTTTCGAGTGAGCAGTGGGGTGGGGAAATGTGTGCGTGAGTGGTTTCTAGATGAATGAGCCTGTGCTACTGGAATTGATATATCGGGCTGCTTAAATTGTTATCTTGAAAATATGGGAAGTGGTGAAGCACATATCTTGTATTGTGCCTGTAGGGCATGGTTTAAAACAAGCAAAAAAAAGGCCGAGCTGCATCAACATTTCTCATGCTTTGTGTCTTTTTTTTTTGTCTGTTTGGCCTGAAAAATGTAATACCTCATGTACATATCTGTGAATTTGTATAATAAAATCAAATTATTACAAGAACAATGTTTCTCAATGTGCAACTGCAAGGAATTTAGGGATTTCATCATCTACAGTCCATAATA
Source organism: Pygocentrus nattereri (assembly GCF_015220715.1). Lineage (NCBI taxonomy): Eukaryota > Metazoa > Chordata > Actinopteri > Characiformes > Serrasalmidae > Pygocentrus > Pygocentrus nattereri. The sequence continues at coordinate 30,326,448 of NC_051229.1, forward strand.
TCAAAAGATTCAGAGAATCTGGAGAAATCTCTGCAAGTAAGCGGCAAGGCAGAAAACCAACATTGAATGGCCGTGACCTTCGATCCCTCAGACGGCTCGGCATTAAAAACCCACATCATTCTGTAACGGATATTACCACATGGGCTCAGGAACACTTCAGAAAACCACTGTCAGTGAACACAGTTTGTCGCTCCATCTACAAGTGTAAGTTAAAACTCTGCCATGCAAAGCGAAAGCCAGATATCAACAACACCCAGAAACGCCGCCGGCTTCTCTGGGCCTGAGCTCATCTGAGATGGACTGACACAGAGTGGAAAAGTGTCCTGTGGTCTGACGAGTCCACATTTCACATTTTTGGAAATCAAAAAACAATTAAGTTTATCCATTTGAACATTACATTTCTTGCCTTTGTAGTGCATTCAATTGAATACAGGTTGAAAAGGATTTGCAAATCATCGTATTCTGTTTTATGTTTTACACAACGTCCAAACTTCATTGGAATTGGGGTTATATAATTATTAAGTAATATTCTATATATTTTGTTTTTTCAAATATTAACACTTTTCTCAGCAAATAAACACAAACTACACAAATAAATAGATTTTTAAAATGCGTCTAACCAACGCATAGCCTCATGTGACTTATTGGTTTTATAAAATGATAGCCAACGTAAAATATAATAAAACGTTTGGTCGCCCATCACTATATATTGCAGTCATTTTATGATTTTTTTGTTGAATAACAGTGAATATATAATAACAATAACAGCACAGTTTAATGCAAAAATCTTTGCTTTATAAGTATTTTTGGTCTCAAAATTACCACCATAAGTCTTATTGAGCACCAGTTAATGGCACTGCTCTTTTCATGCTGGGGCTGAATCTCAAATGGCTCCCTGCTCCCTGCATAGTGCACTGCATAGGAATTTAAATACTGGATCCTGCAGCCCAACAGAGCAAAATACAGCTAAGAAATAGTCATTTGGAACACATCCATAGTGGATAAATTATGCGCTGTTTGGCTGTAAACTTTCATAGCTTGCACACCATTTAGGGAATACAGAGCCGTTTGGGATTCAGCCTGGGTTTTACAGTAGTTATGACTGAAACACAGAGATTTTATGCATGTATTTTTTTTCAAGTGCCACTTTTATATTGCAGTTTTAAAGTTAATCATATTGTAAATGCTTTAATTCAAGCCTATGATATTAATGATGGAGCTGTTTAGGCTGTTCACTTGCTGACCAGCCTAGTTCTAATTAAGAATATAAGTTGCCAGCCACTCAGTTCAATTAACAGCACTAGGGTGTTTCTTCATGCCAGACCAGAACTGTCCATTACATATATATTCTTGCTTCAGGGGTTTATTATATTGTGCACTCACCGGTCACTTTATTAGGGACACCTGTTCAATTGCTTGTTAACACAAATAGCTAATCAGCCAATCACACGGCCGTAACTCACTGCATTTAGGCATGTAGAGGTGGTCAAGACAACTTGCTGAAGTGCAGACCGAGCATCAGAATGGGGAAGAAAGGGGATTTAAGTGACTTTGAACGTGGCGTGGTTGTTGGTGCCAGACGGGCTGCACCAGAAACTGCTGATCTACTGGGATTTTCACGCACAACCATCTCTAGGGTTTACAGAGAACGGTCCGAAAAAGAGGAAATATCCAGTGAGCGGCAGTTGTGTGGATGAAAATGCCTTGTTGATGTGAGAGGTCAGAGGAGAATGGGCAGACTGGTTCCAGATGATAGAAAGACAGCAGGAACTCAAAAAACCAACAAGAATCTCTGAGAAACGTTTCCAACACCTTGTTGAAAGTGTGTCACGAAGAATTAAGGCAGTTCTGAAGGCAAAAGGGTGTCCAACCTTCTACTAGTGTACCTAATAAAGTGGCCAGTGAGTGTATATGCTTGGCTTCTCATTGTCCCGTGTCCCTGCAGTCTGTCAAAAAGATCAGAGCTACACTTTCAGTTTGCACACTGGAACCAGACTTAATTATGAGCATTATGAGGCACTTGAAATCCAATCTGTGGGGCCAATTTGTTGTGTTTTGCCATTTCTGCCCCAGCCTCGGTATCCTTTGTTTTAATGTCTGCACACAGGCATGTTTGTGTTGCAGAAGAGTTTGTATGTATTGATTCTGATTGAGAGAAAAAGGTGAGGCTCTGGGGTTAATGCTTGCTTTCAGGGTAATCACGCTGTGATGAATAAACGCACGGTCTGTAGTTCAGTCCAGTACGAGTTGATGACACCCAGCTAAGGCCATGCTTGCAGCTATTGACAGCAAGTACTGTTATGTCTTGTTGCTTAGCAACTTCATGGTCACATTATTGCCACATGCCACGGAGAGCAATGCAGTTAGTGCGCCTTGGCTAGCGCTTTTCCTAGAACTGAGCCTCTGGGAGTTCACTGCAAGCCTTTCGCTCTAACTAATCATAATGTACACATATAATAACATAAAAAAAGTTACATATATACAGCACTGTGTGAAAGTTTTAGGCATCTAAGCAAATGTTTAAACAGTTCACCTCAGCAGTGAGTTTATCACAATATACATTAGAATAAAGTCGTATTCATAATTCAAATAAACATAAAAACAATAAAAAGTAACAAGAATTTCTTGGGTCCATATTTTTTCTTGACACCTTCACAGCCGCCACAGAGACTCGTTAATATCATCAATTACATCATGAGCTCAATTTACTGAGCACTGATTGGTCAAACCAGGAGCTGCTTTTTAACTACATATAATACCGGGCTTCCTCAAGGAGAGGCTTGGAGATGGGTAAACAAACACAAACACATCCAGAAAATCTCTATTTAATATATATATATATATATATATATATATATATATATATATATATATATATATATATTACTTAGCACCCTGCGATGGACTGGCGACCTGTCGAGGGTGTATCTTGCCTTTTGCCCAATGACAGCTGGGATAGGCTCCAGCACCCCCTGCGACCCAGAAGGAAAAGTGGCCTAGAAGATTTGTGTGTGTGTTTTACTTAGCAGTTAAATAAATACCAAAAAGCAGCCCCTAATCTGTAGTTCAGTCGTGTTTTTCTTGGTCTTCTTTGTCTGTGGAAATGCAGCTGTTGAGATAATTATGATCCGTGCGGTAGGTCTTTGCTTTTCTCTACAAATGCCTAAATGGTCAGCAGTGATAACGGATACAATTACGCAGATGGTAACATTTATTTTTGTCATTTCTACTCAGAAGTTCTTAAATACCCTTGCCACCAGTTCACCATCAGTATGTAGTCCAATTTAGATCCTTGCCTAAATGTAATGCAATGTCATCAAAACAATGAGTAATCAAACCTCATCATTTCGTTCAAGGGGAGGACGCGGTGACTGTGGTGCCCCAGAATATCTAATTATTCAAGCTCATTTTGTGAATCTCCTTTCAAGGTTCAGTTTTCCTACAGGGCACTGCAGTTTTTCATCCTGTAATTTTCTCCTCTCTGCGGTGTCTGTTTTACTCTCTGGGATAGATGGAACTGCAATCACAGCCAATGAGAAAAGTCTATGCGGTGTAATGTTGGGTGGTGCCTGGTAGAATGTTTGTGCCAAACAAACAAACTTGTGTTGTTTTGAGGCTGTTCAACTAGTTTTGTCAGTCCATAAATGATTCTGTCAATAAGCAAGTTGTTCTTAAGGCTAGCATACCCACCCATTCAGTCAGTAAAAGGGAAAGCCACATCTAATTAAAAAACATATTTATAGAGCAAATTTCATACCAGTGGCAGCTCAAATGCTCCACAGACAGAAGAACCTGAGTATTAAGTCAAAATGATCATCTTCATTCTCATCATTATCATGACAGACAATCTGTAATTGTGTACAAGGTTATTTAGAGCCTTAAAAACAAATAGCAGAGCTTTAAAGTCCTTCCTAAATGATACAGTAGCCAGTGCAGTTCTGGCAGTTCTGGATGATATGAGCTCGCTTTTTTGTTTTTGTTAGGATCTGGGGATTTATCCAATCCAAACCTCGTCCCAAACCAGGGAGCCAGCCATATGTCTGGAAATTAGACACCTAGCCAAGCCATAAAACAATGGACTGATGCAGTTTTATAGCTGGACTGATGACAAGATTAGGCCCTATACATGGCAAGTGGCAGTTGTGACAGTCATGACTGTGTAGAAAATGAGTCTCCTGTCAACTACGCAGGATCTGTCAGTCCCCAAAAAATGTCCCCAGCAAATGAACAGTTCTTAAAGCTTTCATTTGTGAGAGAGAAACACTTTCTATGAATGTCACATTTGTAAGCATCTATAAACACATTTGTAACGTGTTATAATGAATTCAAGGCATTATAAACATGCTTCCATATTTATACACTTTACAGCCATGTTTAGTATATATTAATTGTTATTATATGAATTGTTAATATAATGCCATTTAAGTTGTGTTAATAACATGTTATACTAACAGTGCCAGAGAAGTCAGTCCCAGCTTGGAGAGTGTGAAGTGAAGACAAATAGAAAGTTTATTTACACCCTGAGATTTCCAGGGTTGCCCTGCGATGGACTGGCGACCTGTCCAGGGTGTATCCTGCCTTTCGCCTGAAGACTGCTGGGATAGGCTCCAGCATCCCCCCGCGACCCTGACGGAGAAGCGGCTTAGAAAATGGATGGATGGATGGATTTCCAGGGTTTTATTCCGCAGTGCTGCTGCTGTTAGAGCTGCATCTTCAGGGCTTCAGTCCTGAATATCCAGATGTTCCAAACAGGCTGTCCAGCATAGAATCACTGCTACAAAGTGCTTTTCTAAACCAGCGCCTCACTTTAAACACTACATTACATCACAGCAAATCAAGTACCCATAAGCCCCTTTCCTGAACCCCCGCTGACATCACACTGAACGTGAAGTCACTGTGGAGTGAAGGCCTGGAGAGAGAGGGGTGAGATAGTAGAGTGATGTCATTGTAATTTGTTCCCTCATTGTTTCTAATGTCAACTGCTAGAACTCTTCACTCTCTACCATAACATCACACTACACTACAGTAATGTTAATTTCTGCTGGCGTTCTATTGGATATGCAGTGTTAAGTCAGTGCCAGGCTAACGGTGGTGCACATTAACAGTGGTGTACATTGACTTTCCCACATTGGGTGAAACACTGATGGCAGCTCTAGTTTAAACTCTGACATCTGAAGCCTGCAATGAGCTTTATTGTGTTTTAGTGTTTCAGTAAATCCTTCAGTAAATACTTCAACTTGAAGCCTCAGTCTTAACACTGGAGGAGGCTTTAGTCCAGTACGCTTCACTTTACTTAGAGAGGACAAATACAACTTATGAGTTTGTTATGAACAGTGCCTATAATGCATTATGTTAACAAATCATAATGCATAATAAGTATGGCTATAATGTGTTATGCATTTTTATAAATATTTATAGCCATGTTTATGATGCATTATGAATGTGTTTATAGACGCTAGCAAACACGACATTCATAGAAAGCGTTATCGAAGTCCAAACCTCAACATCTTGATTGTGTTTGGGATTACCTGAATTGTGAGAAACAGAAAATGCAAATCCAATACTGAACTTTGGAGGTAGGGAAGAAATATCCTGGCATGACGATAGACATTTAACCATTTACAGGTTTTATTTTCAAAATGATGACCTGAGTAAGAGGATTCTGTCACTAGCACAGGCTTAACCTAATTGTTTTCACTATAAGAGATTGTTGTGAGGACAAAAGTGTTCAGCTGCCTCCAAAAAGCAAACTCATTTGTCCAACGTGTGTCTGAACTTTAGCATGTTGATAGCACGGCTGTATCTGGTAACTCTCTTCAGTGGCTATCACTCAAACAAGCTGTAGAAGACAACCAAGTAGAAGAACCAGCCATTATGTGCGTGTGCCTTTGTGTCAGGGAGATCCCACACATTGATAGGTATGCTGACTGCCTTGGGCTGTGACAACACAACATAACATCAAACAGAAGTGAGCCACCTCTCTCTCTCTCTCTCTCTCTCTCTCTGTTTCTCTCTCAAACATCTCCGACTTAGGGTGGTATGCTTGGAACCATCTAAGGCCTCTTTGAGCTGTGGAAGGACTGAGGAGCAGGGATGAGATGGGGTGGTGGTGAGGATAGCAAAAAAAAAAAACAGAACAAATTTGCTTGTAAGAAGTTACATTAGAAATCGGATAGGTTTCATATAAATATAACTGCAATACTAATTTTTCCACGTCCAGCAGTTCTATCAAAGACATGTATCGGGGGAGTTCAGGGCTGCTCCTGGTGTTATGTGGATTGCCAGCTCAACAATGTTGATGCGCTAGTGGGTCAGTGCGCAGCTGTGCAATGAATGGCCATGGATGTAGTCCAGCTTCCTGGGAGAATAAGGGTCTGTCTTCTGACAAGGAAATTGGCCCAAATGAGCCCAACTTCTTCCCTGACCAACGGCTCCATGTACTGATGGTCATAATACAGATGGGACAACAAGCCTTTAGTGTGCTTTCCTAAAAACTTAAAAGTTCTAGAAAGACGTTTAATTGGTATAGAACCTTTACATGATAATAATAAAATTACATTTATATAGCGCCTTTCACAAACCCAAGGTCGCTTCACATAGCAAGACAAAAAAAAAAACTATACAGAGGAGGAGGAAGAAAAATGTGCATTAAACAGAAAAGTCTTTAAGTCAGATTTAAAAGAAGAAAGAGAAGAGCAGTCCCTGAGGGATTGAGGAAGAGAATTCCAGAGTTTGGGGGCCATGGTACTAAAGGACCTCCCTCCCAAGGTGGAAAGTCTGGTGCGTGGAACAGCAAGTAAGTTATTGCTGGAAGATCTGAGAGAGCGAGAGGGAGTGTAAAAGGTCAGCAGTTCTCTGCGATGGGGGGAGCAAGATTATGCAAAGCTTTGAAAGTGAGAAGTAAGATTTTAAACTTTATATGGGACGGGACCGGTAGCCAGTGTAGCTGGGAGAGAATGGGGGTGATGTGAGCTGAACGCTGAGTATGGGTGAGAACTCTAGCTGCAGAGTTCTGAATGTACTGTAGCTTTTGGATAGACTTTACAGGGAGACCAACAAAGAGAGAGTTACAGTAGTCAATGCGGGACATAATGAAGGCCTGAACCAGAGTTTTGGCATCTTTATCAGACAGGAACGGTCGGAGATGAGTAATGTTACGTAAATGAAAGAGCGCAGTCTTGGTGAGGAATTTGATGTGCAGATCAAAATTGAGTGATGGGTCGAGTAAAACACCAAGATTTCTAACGACAGGTGCAGGCTTAACGAGCAGGCCATCAGTACTAACTGAAAAATCGGATGACTTTGATAGTAGAGGTTTAGGGCCAACCAGTAAGACTTCACTTTTAGCAGTGTTTAGCATGAGAAAGTTATTATGCATCCAGAGCTTTAAATCAGAAATACAGTGAATTAGTGTACTGGGGGGGTATCTGAAGGTGTGTGTGTACTGAGATATAACGGTATATTATCAGCATAACAATGGAAGTTTAGGCCATGGCTACGAATAATCTGCCCAAGGGGTGAAATGTAAATTAGGAAAAATAGGGATGGATTTATGATGGATTTACATCATTGTACTTTAAAGAAAGCTTCAAGGTGGCTCACCTTATCCAGGTTAGGTAGTTATGGCTGACAGCCAGACCTTCCCTTGGCAGTTTCCACACTGAACATCCTTGCCCAGTGAGAAGACCTTATCCATGCTGTGTTAGGATGTTAATATGTAGCTGCTACTTCTGAACCCTCCTATTATTTGTGGTGGTCAATTTGACCCTATTCAATGTTTTACATCTCTAAAGAAATGATTGACATACTTATTTGTTGCTTTATATTTAAAAAATAATTATTGGGTACAACTGGGTAAACTTAAAATGAACGTGATGATATATTTTTCATGTCTTGTATACATTTTGGACACATTATTGGTCTTTGGGGTCAAGGTTAGTCAATTTGAAGATTTGAAAAAGGTGTGTAAGCAGGATAGTCCAGTTCTGTTATTGTGGAGCCATGTCAACTCACAGTTTAGTGGCTAAAGCAGGGGTCAACATGCGGCTCCTGGGCCACATGCAGCTTTTTTACTGCCGTGTTGCAGAATTCGATTTTTAGGTAAAAATAAAATAATCCTCCTTTGCAGTAAAATAAAGCTCTGCTGGTCGTTCAACACAGTTTAACAATGAATTGTCAAACTCTGGAGTTAATGTAGAACTACTAATTCACCTTTTAACCCTGAAGATTGGCGCACAGACTGTTGGTCACCGTAGCAATGCAGTCAACAATCTAGCCTAGCTAGTAGCTAACGAAAAGGCAAAGAGAACGATTCAAGACAAACATGAATAATTTGGAGACAAATGGACTTATTTTCATTTATAATCACTTTCCTGAAATGTTTAATCTGCAACTGTCAAACACTAAAAAGTCGCGAGGCTGAAGTCAACTTCTCAATCGCCAGTTTCTTGTTCATATTTCCCTGTTCCACCTTAAATGGTGCAGTGGTTACATTCTGCCACCTCAGGCACCATTTAAGGTGGAATGGGAAAATTCAAACAAACTGGGCAATGAGAAGCAACTTCAACCTTCTCAAAAGAAACTTCTACTTTTGTCTAAAAGGTTCCTGCCAGAGATGCGAGAAAAGTGGCTACAGCTTTATACTTTACACTGGGACATTAGCACATAGTTCTTTGTGAACCTGTGCCGTGTGACGTTAGAACAAAAAGATGTGTGATGTGGTATAAAAAACTCCAACCCGGCACTTCTGACTTTTGAGTAACTATTCTGGCTTTACAGGGTGACTCAAAGCAGCAGACACACAATATTTCAACATATTTTTTCAAACATGCTACTTATGATAATTTTACCAAAGCATACATTGTATAGTGCAGCTTTAAAGGCTCCAGTAATAAATAAATAAGTGTTTATTAGAGATTGGATCTTCCCAAATACAAGCTCATTTCCCCAAAAATTGGGACGCTGTGGAAACTTTACACCCTGTATTTCCTTGAAAATACTACAAAGACAATGAATCACATGTTGAAACTGGAAATCTTATAGCTTATATATATATATATATATATATATATATATATATATATATATACGCCCATTTTGAATTTGATGCCAACAACACGTTCCAAAAAAGTTGGGACTGACTTTCAGAAGT